>NW_017670393.1:755944-764964 GCF_001879085.1 Nicotiana attenuata
TACATGCCTCTCTTGGGCAAAGTCTGTATTTAAATAGGGCTTAGGTCGTAAAATCCCGTGTTTTACACTTTAGTCCCTGAAGTTTTCTGCTTCCGCCGCGGTTCTGCCGCGGTCGCGCTCAAACCGCGGCCAAATGCCTTCTCTGAATCTCAATTTATCCGCAGCTCTCTTCCACCGCGGTTCTACCGCGATCGCGGTGGAAACGCGGTCAACCCAGTTCTCTGAATCTTCAGGCCTGTTTTGCATGGTTTACTTGGGGAATTTCACAATTGGCCTCTTTTTCTTCATTTTTGACTCCAAAAGTACTCCCTAGCCTTCCCTGGTCATATATCACCTGCAAATCATGAAAAGCACTAATAAGAGCATTTTGTTATCACTTTTATCATCAAAACTATACAAGAAGGTGGTTATTTAAGGCGTGATTATAGTTAAATTCACCTATTATCACCTATCTCTTTTAATTTCTATCCCAAGAACAAAAGAGGCTTCACCAAGATCTTTCATATCAAAGGACCTAGACAAAAATTGTTTGGTCTCATTCATCAAGCCCAAATCATTTGTGGCAAGTAGAATATCATCAACATAGAGAACAATAATAATGAAACTACCATTAGCTATTTTAAGATAAACACATTCATCAAGCTTATTTTCCACAAATTTAAATTTTGTAATAATTTTATCAAATTTCAAGTACCACTGCCTCGAGGCTTGTTTAAGCCCATATATGAATTTGTTAAGCTTGCACACTAGATGTTCTTTACCAGCTTCTTTAGACCCTTCAGGTTGAACCATGTAAACTTCTTCAAGCAAACTCCCAATAAGGAAAGCAGTTTTAACATCCATCTGGTGCAACTCTAAATCAAAATGAGCCACAGTAGCCATTACAACTCTAAATAAATCCTTGGATGAAACAGGAGAAAATGTTTCTTTATAATCAATACCTTCTTTCTAAGTGTAACCCTTAGCAACCAACCTTGCTTTATAACGGTCTATGTTTCCCTTGGAGTCTCTTTTAGTTTTAAACACCCATTTGCAACCAATAGGCCTAAAACCTACAGGCAATTCAACTAACTCCCACACTCTATTGTGTTCCATGGAACGCCTTTCATCTTTCATTGCCTCACGCCATTTATCAACAAATAAAGAGGAAATAGCTTGAGCATATGATAAAGGGTCAGTCAGCTCTCCAGTATCACTATGATTTTCAGTCACATACACGATAAAATCATCAGAGATGGCAGATCTTCTTTCTCTTTGTGACCTGGAGTGGTTCATTGTGTACATTTTGTTCAGCAACTATGGGATCTGCGTCGTTGTTCCCTTGATTTTCCCCCTCATGAATAGGTTGGTTTACCACTTTTCATGTATAAAAGGTACATGGACAACGACTTCCTTCTCTTTCAATACAATTTTCTTACCACATGAACAATCACAATCACAAACATCATGCTCAAGAAATTTCACATTAATAGACTCAACAATTCTAGTACCACGCCCAGGACAGAAAAACCTAAAACCTTTAGAGTGATCAAGACAGCCTATAAAGAAACAACTAGTAGTTTTAGGATCAGTTTTCTTTCTGTGGGTGAATAACTACGAACTTCAGCTGGACATCCCCATGTGTGAAAATAATTCAAGCTAGATTTTTGGGTTATCCATAATTCAAACTGAGTTTCAAGACAGATTTTGTAGGAACTCTATTAAGGATATAGCTAGCTATTTTTTAAGGCTTCATCCCAAAGATACTCAGGTAGCCTAGTCCTTGACATCATACTTCTCACCATTTCCATGAAAGTACGATTCCGTCTTTCAGCCACACCATTTTGCTCAGGAGTACCTGGCATGGTATATTGTGCAACTATCCCACATTCTTGCAAAAATAAAGCAAAAGGCCTCATACATTGACTAGACTCATCATATTTTCCATAGTACTCACCAATGGAACCCTTTCTCTTAACCTTGGTCATTTTACCCTTAACACAATCCACATGTTTCAAAATCCTTTGGATCAAGAAGAGGTAAAACATTTTCTTTTACCAATCGTTCAATTCTTTCTTTAGAATATGACCAAGAGGCCTATGCCATAATAGGTAAGACGTTTTACTCATAGCAGACCTTTTGTGGGAAATATTTTTAACATGCATTGCAGAAAAAGTTTCATTTAATGCATTCAAGCGATATAGACCATCATTTAAAAGGGCATCGGCAACAATATGTGAATCATAGAAAATTTTAATAATACCATTATTTTGTTGAAATAGATAACCAGCTTTGTCCAAAAGGGAAACCGGAACTAATTTTTGTCTCATAGACGGTACAAAAATAGTATTTTCTAAACGAATATTAGAATTATTTTTAAAAGGTAAAATAGATGTCAGTATAAACTCTACTTTTGCTTTGAGTCCATTGCCCACAACAACACTGGCTTCATCCTCTTTTGGCTTCCGTCTTCTTACTAGATCCTGGTTTCTTTTTCAGAGGACAACTAGCTTTCTTATGACCTACTTGTTTGCAATCCTAGCACTTGATTTCTTTCTTAATTATAGCTTGAGGACCAAGAGGATTATGAGACTGACCTTGGTTAACACTAGGCTTATTAGTATGACCACTATTACCACCTGAACGATGCGATTGACCATGTTTCTTTTTGTGAAACTTGAGTCCACTTTTTCTTTTATAAGAGGGATAATCAGCTGATCTAGACGAACTAACAAAATTCACTACACCCTCAACTTTCTCTTTTTGGATCCTCCCTTCCTCTACCACAGAAATAGCAATAAGTTCATCAACACTCCACTTATCATTTTGTGCATTATAGGTTGTCTTAAGTTGGTTAAACTGCTCAAGAAGGGACCTTAGAGATTGGTGAACAAGAAAATCATCGGTAATGGTTACACCTAAATTGTTCAGTTTGGTAGCAATGTTAACCAATTTCATAATATGATCACGGACACTACCTACAAGGTCATGCTTTATGGTAGATAGGGAATCAATCAGGCTACCTATCTCAACTTTATTAGTTTCTAGGAATTTCTGTCCAATGGCAGTCAAGAAATCTTTTGTATTTCCATTGTCCTTAATTGCACCCTTTATGTTATCAGAAGTGGATCTCTTAATGATCATAAGGCTTAATTTATTAGCCTTCATCCATTTCTCATACTTAGCCTTTTCATCAGCAGTGCTAGTAGTTGTAGGTTCAGCAGGTTTCTGTTCAGTCAATGCAAAATCCAGGTCCATCAGACCTAACACTATTTCAACATCCTGTTTTCACTTCTTGTAGTTGCTACTAGTTAGAGTTTCAATGGTATGCAATTGAGTAGTCATGTTTTTAACAGCTGTATATGCTAACAACACAAAAAATTAGATACAATTATGGGCAGGAATATATAAATCAAAAGAGTCAAAGACATCAATTACACCCCTCCTTTGGGTAAAAGATGCAACTGTCTCCCCTTATAAAAAAAATCAAGGAGTCCAAGGCATTCATTGCATTCTCACCTTTAGGCAAGAGATAGAAAGCGTCCCCCTATTATCCAAGAGTACAAGGCATACTTTGTGTCTTTCCTTTAGGTAATAGACACAAAACCTCCAAATATATATATATATATATATATATATATATATATATGAAAATCCAAGATATTAAGGTTCATCCTCTTTGGGTTGAAATATAATATCTTATCTCATAAATTAATTTAGCTTCACTAGTATCAAAGGTAAACCTCCAACACTAATGTAAATTTTCTAGGATAATTTAGACATGGTATACTAAGAATATTTCAATGATTCAAATAAATAGATCACTTTGGTGAAAACTATTTGTTAATCATAAATCTCAATCCATGTATAATATTTTTCACATGTATAAAGTTCAAAGAATTTCCATTGACTCCAAATAAATAGACAACTTTGGTGGAAACTATTTATTAATCATAGATTCTTATTTAACTAATATAATATACATATGAATTAAAATAGAGCCCATGTAATTAAACTATGTTTGTGTCATGTTTAATTCCATCATCTGATGTTAAACTTCGATAAGACTTCCAAGCATATTTAATGATCAATGAAATACTATTTTACGCTTATCAATTAGCACCAAAGCCGATGGAACAAGAAAGATCCAACAAGTAATTTCCGTTGTAATAGGAAAAAAAGGATCAGAAAAGTCTTTTAAAAAAAAGGATTAACCACTGCCACAAACTTGGAAAGCAAGAAATATTGATTTAGAAAAGTAGCACCACTATAATTAAAGGATATAACTGCCATCTTTATTTCCTAGAGGACCACGGTTAATTTGGCTACACCAATTTGTTGCCTTACTTATTATGGTAATCACAAAAGAAAGAAAGAAATCAACAAAAGAATCTTTATATTCTTTTAACAAAATAGTGTGAAAAGCCAATCACACATGTCATATAATCAGGTCAAAGTAGTTTTGATAACAAAAGCTTTATATTCTGTTAAGCCGCCGCAGCCACCGTCAGCCCACATCAAATCCATTTTTTTGTTTTTTTTTTAATAGTAATTAGTTATTATAATTTCAATTACATGGTTAAACCCATTCGTTCAAGAAAACAATAGACACGACGTCAAAGAAGTTTACCCAAAAAGTCTTCCAACGAAATAATTTTCGCCACCGTTCGAAAATTGATAACATACTATATATTATGAAACTCAAGATTAATTCATTAATCTTAATCTCTAACTATGGTGGCTCTGATACCAACTGTAAGATAATTAATTCGTAGCCATAACAGAGATCAAGACACAATTACACAATCAATCTAGAGTTAGAGTTTAAGGAAGCGTACCGTTCAACTCCATGGATTAAGCGGTGACAACAAACGGCGATTAAGCCTGAGACCAACTTCCACAATCCACTGTCTACGCGCTCTCAAAGCCCGGAGAACTTGACTGATGGGGTGTCATCCGTTACCACGTATTCAAGAGGCATAATACGCTAGGATTTTCTAATAGAAAGGAAAAGGAGGGTTGGCCTCTATTTATAAAGAGTGTCTACCCATCACAGGCCAATAGTTATTGGGCCTCACTTATCCACACACATAATATTTAATATTAGGCCATTTATTTATCCACCACTTGGGCCACGTCACTATCCTTTCAGGCTATAACCAATTAACGTAAGTCCAAATTCCAACAAAGGTAGATTTAATTTATATTGACGGGGTAGAATATATGAAACAATTATGAGTCTATTAAAAGGCATATAATTCTATGTAACACTATGTAATATCGCATTGATAGATAACCTACAATAAATGAAAAATAACCTGCTATAATAGATTAAAAACATGAATGGCATAAAAAAATTAATATATTATCAGTGCATGTAATAAAAATCTAAATAATATTACTATGACATACTCCGTAAGATATCACTCAGTTCATCAAGATATATCGTTCTTCTTAGCTAGCAAGCGCTTCAACAACAACAAAACTCAGTATAGTCTTACAAGTGAGGTATGAGGAGGATAGTACGAACACAAATCTAAGGTAGAGAGATTATTTCCGATAGACCCTCGGCTCAAGTAGATATAAAAAGAAAGTAGCAGTAGCAAGTGCTTGTGTGCAAGAATATGTAAGTTGATGAAAGCAAAGCTTCAAGCCCTGTCCCAAGAAAAAGAAGAGGATGCAAATATATAGTAGCGGAGCTAGAGCTCTAGACAGAATCCAGTACATAATTTACCCTAAAACTTTATATTTGTATTAAGAAATTCATATAATTAATATATATAGCAAAATCTAGTAATTAAGCTGCATTTTTCCAAATCCACAATTCATAAACTTAAAATTCTGAATCCACCTCTGGACGCAAAAATATACTACTACTAATTGGATTTCTCCAGGTACTTATGCTTTTCCTCCTCAGTCATAAAAGCACTGATGGGAAAAGACTTTCCAATTCCTATAGAAGTCTTGAAATAAATTGTATTTGAAGTAGGATCTTCAATGCTCATTTCAACTGTTGGAACCCAAATAAGTAGCTTCTTACCCTTAACACCATTTATGTTTTTCAGCTTCCTTTTCTGCAACTCCACATATGCAGTAACCTCCTCAGTTGCATAACTTACAAGAAGTTTCATTGAACTAAAATAATGTTCGTATGGCGCCTTTTGTTTCATCCATGCAAATCCAGTTTTGCGAACATAGCCAAATTCTTCAAGTTCTTTAAGAGGAAGAACTCCATTTGGAAATCCCAAGTTTTGCAAAAGTTCTGTAATTTTGCGGTAGCAATCTTCAGCTCCATATGTAATTTCTGCTCCTTCACGTTCATTTTCGTGTGATTTTTGCAGATCACTAGCCATTATTTTGTAGATGATTTTGATAGGAAAGAAAGATATATATTGTGTGATTTAGCTGCAACTGAGGGTAGTATTATATGTAGTAGAAAATTAATGTATTAGAGCAAGAAAAACATGGCAACTTATTAGTGTGTATTAATGGGTTGTTGGCAGCTGGAAGTTTAGCAGAAAAGTTCTGGTTGTTGGAGTTATTTATTCATCGTGCCAAACGCGAGTTACTAATTTAGCACTTAATGTGCCAAACGCTAGTTTTAAAAAAAGGTTACCTAGTGCAAAATGTATCTCGCATTCATGAACAGGAGAAGAGGTGCATCTCAAGGGATGTACATGTGATGTGAACAATTTACGTACCCTAATGCAAGTATTTGTGGCTGCTACCATCAGTGGCGGAGGAAGGATTATCACTAAGGCTAGGGGTGGGCATTGGTCGGTTCGGTTCGGTTATGAATATTATCGGTTTTGCCTATCGGTTATCGGTTTACAAATATCATAACCCGATAACCAAACCGATAAGATATTGCTTATCAGTTATCGGTTAATCGGTTATCGATCATTATCGGTTCGGTTATCGATTTACCCGATAAGAGAAAACAACTAAAATAGTTTCGCAATGTATAAAACAGTTTCCGTATAAAACTGTTCTCCTAAAACAGTTTTATAAGATTTTAAGAACTGTTTTGCTAAAACTCTTTTCAATACTATTCTATTTCACAAGAATTTAAATTTACTGCAACATCCAATAAAATAAACACTAACCAAAGTTTCTATCTCTCATTCTTCAACCCAAAAAATATAAACAAAAATCCGAATATCAGTCAGTGACGAAAAAACAGGATAACTTTGTAATAGCTCAACAATTAAAGCACACGACAAATCTCACTTCAGCTTTTAAACAAACTAAGAAAAATCCAGAGCCAGAATGCTTTCAAACAAACTAAGAAAAAGATGAAGATGAAGCAACTAAAAACTTACACGAAGAATCAAGATGACGCTGAAGAATGCGGCTGAGAAATGGGACTGAAGAGTTAAGAAGATTCGACCGAAGAATCTGATGGATCTGAGAAATGAAGTGAAGATGCGACTGAAGAGTGAAAGAAAGAAGCTGAGAAATGCGAATGACGCCGGCATGAGTCTTGACGGGCTGACTGGTGAGGGCGTGATGCGATTGACGCCGGCCTGAGTCTTGACGGGCTGACTAGTGAGGGTCTGAGGCGGAGAAACTGAGAAAGAATAGGGAAATCAAAGAGTGAACTATGAAGTATGAATTATGAAACCCTAGTATGTATATACTTAAGGGTAAACTAGTAAATTAGTTAATCTTTATTGGGTTATCGATTTTACCAAATAACAGAATTGCCCAACCGAGCCCGAACCGATAACCCAATTAAAAAAAAGTTTAACCCGTTAATGAACTGTCAATCCAATAACCCAATACCGATAACCCAATAAATAATTACGGTTCGGGTTATCGGTTTTACCCGATATATGCCCATCCTTAACTAAGGCGGTTCAAAAAATAAAAAAATTAAAAGAGATTGTAGCTAGTGAGAATTGAACCAATGACCTCAAAAAGGTTTTGAACCCCTTTGACAACTAAGCTATGATTACGGGCTATGTCAAGGGAATACAAAACAATTAATATAGAGATAAAAATAGATTTTGCCTTATATACAACGTAATTTTTCGCGAAGGGGGTTCGGGTGAATCCCTTTCCGCTCCGCTAAATCCGAGCTTGGCTACCATCTCAAATTCGTGATCTATAGGCACACGGAGACAACTTCATCGTTGCTTCAAGCCTTCCCTGCGCAAAATGCTAGTTGTCAAATGGAAAAGTTTTAGACTAGATCACCAATATGTTGATGTATGTATACTTATGATGTTTTGATGATAGACAAATAAATCCCATGTTTTGCAAAAGCTCTATAATTTTGCGGTAGCAGTCTTCAGCTCCATATGTAATTTCTGCTCCTTCACGTTCATTTTCGTGTGATTTTTGCAGATCACTAGCCATTATTTTGTAGATGATTTTGATAGGAAAGAAAGATATATAATGTGTGCTTTAGCTGCAACTGAGGGTAGTATTATGTATAGTAGAAAATTAATGTATTAGAGCAAGAAAAACATGGCAACTTATTAGTGTGTATTAATGGGTTGTTGGCAGCTGGAAGTTTAGCAGAAAAGTTCCGGTTGTAGGAGTAGTTATTCATTGTGCCAAACGCTAGAGTTACTAATTTAGCACTTAACTAGTAGTCGTACCCGCGCGATGCGCGGTCAATATTAAAAAAATATTTGTCACTTTGTTAATTTTTCGATGTTACATTTGAAATTATCTCAATTATTTGATTATCTTATTCTATATAAATAGAATAGATAATGTCTAAATTTTAATAAATAAAATCTCCATTAAATTAAAGGGACTTATATAGTCATCAAATAATTTTTTCGTTATATATTTTTGTTTATTATATTATCCAATATTTAGTATAATTATATTGTTAATAGAAATTATGACACTTGTCATTATAACATTTCTTTGCCTCTCCTATTATATATATATAGATATAGATTTCTTTGACTCTCCTATTATATATATTATATATTATACATATATTATATTATATTATATTATATTATATTATATTATATTATATTATATTATATTATATTATATATATAAATAGATTTTTTGTT
>NW_017670393.1:767609-800618 GCF_001879085.1 Nicotiana attenuata
TTTTTTATTTTAAAATAATTTAAAAACTCAAACTTGAAACTACTCCCACCCAATTTGAATGGGTAGTTATTTTTTATATATTTATTTTTTGTTATTTTTTATTATATTTAAGAATAAGATATCTATATTTATTAATTCAAATAAAGTAACCAATTAATATATATAGTAGTTTTTTATTGTATTTTATTATTTTCTTTTTTGATATGTATTTAAATTCAAAAATAAGTAACCAATAACTAATTATAAACTAAATAACTAATTAGTAACCAATTATGCCATGTGGCATTTTTTTAGGCTGCCACTTGGCTTGAGGAGAGGACTTTTTCCTCTCCTTTTAATAATATATAGATATAGATTTTAATAAAATACATTAACTTTAACTAATAACTAATTATTACTCCTAATAACTACTTTTTGTCCTAAAAACTAACATGTGTCATTTTCTTATTCTACCACTTATCACAATCCTATGCCAAACTTCCTTCCTTTTAATAATATATAGATGTGCCAAACGCTAGTTGTCAAATGGAAAAGTTTCAGACTCTCTACCATGTTGATGTATGCAGGGGCGAAGCTAGAAGCCCATATCCGAATTCGGCCGAACCTAATAGCTTTTGCTCAAATAATGTATGTGTTAAAAAATATCATAAAATATGTATAAATATTAAACTTAGAATCCAATTATTAGCACTAAAAGTCGTCGCTCTAAATCAAGAAGCCACAAAGTTAAAATCTTGGCTCCGCTTCTAAATGTATGTGACGTTTTGATGAGTGACGAATAAATTTATTTGTTGAATTAATTTGAGACGTTTGCAACAGTCTAGTGATTCTTAACGTCAATTCCTAGAAATAAGTCGTAGGTTAGACAAGAAGGAGTTGCTCAGACGGTCCACACACCCCCACCTACAATTAGGTCGGGTGTTCGAATCACTAAAGGAGCAATAGCTCCAAAAAAAAATATCAAAAGGAAATTAAAAGAGAAGGGATAAACAAATAAACAAATAAATAAATAAATAAAAAGAGTCTTAGGTTACGAGAGTTAGTAATCTGAATTTGGCTCATTGTTAAAGTTGGTTTTCTCACCTCTTAGCCAAAATGTTTTCCATGTTAAAATTCTTGTATTCTCTACTTTATCCTGCACTTTAATATTTTTATAAAACACACGTGAGGAACCTTTAGGTCGTAGTGGTTCCTAAATCAACACAATCTCATAAATGTAAAACTAATTGTGCAGTTTAAACATGTCACTTCATTGGACCTCTAATAGCCTCTAAAAGAATAGACATACAAACCTGTTTTGAACCTCGCTCTGATACGACTTGTTAGGACCGAGAATCAACAAAAATGAAGTTGTTGTTCGGAGCTCGAAATCAGATGCTACGGGCCTC
Source organism: Nicotiana attenuata (assembly GCF_001879085.1). Lineage (NCBI taxonomy): Eukaryota > Viridiplantae > Streptophyta > Magnoliopsida > Solanales > Solanaceae > Nicotiana > Nicotiana attenuata. The sequence continues at coordinate 768,998 of NW_017670393.1, forward strand.
CAAATCCGATCTTCACCGTTCAAATCAAAGATCAAGATGTTACGAATACTCAGTCAAAATTTCAGTCCGCTCCAACGGTTAACGAATCGGTAAACGTGATTTGAAGTTGGCTGGTCGGAATAAAAATCTGCAGCAAAACAAAAACTTTTCTTCTCTCTTCTATCTCGATGAAAGCTCTCTCAAAAGCCACTCTTATGTGCTTAAGTCTTTCAAGTACTTGTATCAATGAGCATAGAACAATCTCCAAGGTTTTCCTATTTATAGATCATGAGTGATGCTTTCTCTTAAAGCCAAAACCCACTCTAAATAGGAATAAACACCGAATCCAATTCCGAATAGGAATGAAAACCAAAGGAGAATAGGATTAGGCCATTTGGCCTTTTGCTGGACAACATGGGCATGTGCCCAACAAACTGCCCCTCCAGCTAAGGGGCCAAATGTGTCTTCAAGTAGAGGAACTATTGACAGGCTTCATGCCTGCCAATTTTCTGCAAGCAGTCATGACATCCATCTGCTTAACTTCTAAATCTAGACTTGCACCTAAGCCTAAAACCACATGAATAGAAGACATCTTCACAACAGAGGAAAAAAGTTAATCAAAGTCAACTCCCTTCTTCTGGCTAAAACATTTAACAACTAACCTCGCCTTGTATCTTGGCGCAGAGGTATGGTTATCTTGCTTTATTCTGAATATCCATTTGTTAGATAAAGCTCTCTTACCTTTCGGCAATTTCACTAACTCATATGTGCCATTCTCATGGAGTGACTCCATCTCATCTTCCATGGCTTCGATCCACTGATCTTTATGAGTATCTTGCATGGCTTCATCATAATTCTCAGGTTCTCCCATGTCAGTCAAAAGTACATACTCATCAGGAGGATAGCGCATGGATTTTTGCTTCTCCCTTGTAGATCTTCTAAGAGAGGTTTCAGGAGCATTCGAAGTAGTTACCTGAGCAGGAAGTGATTGTTGATCAACCTCAACTTCATCAACTGAAGCATCCATAACATCTATACCATGATGATCATTTTGATCTAGATCACTATCTCCATCATTGTCTTGGGTTTCTTCATGTGCAATAGGTGCCTTAGCAATAGAAACTGGATCACTATCAACTAAGCTCTCATTACTCTGAGAATCTATCTTCTCAGCTTTGTCAATATCTTCAATAGTCTGGTCTTCAAAGAATATTGCATCACGACTTCTAATAAGTTTATTGTCAACTGGATCATAAAAACGATACCCAAATTCATCTTGACCATAACCGATAAAGATGCACTGCTTAGTTTTGACATCCAGTTTTGATCTCTCATCTTTAGGAACATGCACACAAGCTTTACACCCAAAAACTCTCAGGTGATCATAAGAAATATCTTTTCCAAACCAAACTCTGTCTGGGATCACCATCCAAAGCAATAGCAGGAGACAAATTGATAACATAGGTAACAGCGTTAAGTGCTTCCGCCCAAAATTTATTTGGAAGTTTAGCTTCTGAAAGCAAGCATCTAACTCTCTCTACTAGAGTTCTATTCATTCTCTCTACCAAACCATTCAGTTGAGGCATCTTGGGCGGAGTTTCTGATGACGAATTCCTTGTTCCTTACAATAGTTATCAAAGGGACCACAATATTCACCACCATTGTCAGTGCGAATACATTTTAATTTCTTCCCCGTCTGTCTCTCAACTAAGGCCTGAAATACCTTTAACACACCAAGTGCTTGATCTTTAGATTTTAAAGGATACACCCAGAGCTTACGAGAATGATCTTCAATGAAGGTCACAAAGTAAAGTGCACCACCTTTTGACTTTACTTTGAAAAGACCTCACAAATCAGAGTGTACTAGCTCCAATAAATTGGGCTTTCTTGAGGGAGGATGGCTATGAAAGGAAACCCTTTTCTGTTTGCCAGCTAAATAATGGATACACCTTTTCAGCTTTGCTTGTTACACTCCACAAAGAAAATTTTTCTTAGCCAAACACGTAATCCCCCTCTTGCTCATATGACTCAATCTTCTGTGCCACAATTCTGATAAAGTATCACTTTCCACCAGATTTATTGAGTTATTAAGAATAGAGCCTTGTGTCACATATAAATGACCAGACTTGACTCCTCGAGCCACTACTAACGAGCCCTTAGTGAGCTTCCATTGGCCATTAAAGAGGGCATTATGGTAACCTTCATCGTCTAATCTTCCTGCGGAGATCAAATTAAAAGGAAAGTTTGGAGCATGCTTGACATCTTGAAGAACTAACATTGAACCATTATTAGTTTTCAAACAAACTGTGCCAACACCAAACACCTTAACTTCACTGGCATTGCCCATCTTTAACACTCCAGAATCAACAGGAGTATAAGATGAGAAAAAATATTTTCTTGGTGTGACATGTGAGGTAGCTCCAGAATCTACTATCCAGCTCGTCCCATGGATACCAAATTGATGACGTTTTCATCATAAGCAAAAAGAAGGTCATCTCGAACAATAGCAGCAACATTGTTCTCGTTATTTTTAGCGTTCTTTCCTTCTCTAATGTCTTGATTCAACTTGCGGCAAAACCTTTTGATGTGTCCTTTCTTGCCACAGTGGTTGCATGTAATATTATAGTATTTGGACCTTGACTTACTTCTATTCCACGAGCCTCTTGTTCTATCTCTCCCCCGGACTTGTGTAACCAAGATATCTGCTTGTGAGGACGAACCCTGAGATTTTCTCCTTACTTCCTCGTTCAATACACCACTCTTGGCATATTCCATGGTCACATTACCTCCAGGAGTTGAATTTGTCAAAGAAACATGAAGAGTTTCCCCAAGAGTCAGGCAGACTATTAAGAAGCCAAAGTCCTTGTATATCATCATCAAAATTAACTCCCATTCATGAAAGCTGATCAAGGACGCCCTGAAAATCATTTATGTGATCAAGGATAGGGCTGCCTTCCTTGTATTTAAAGGTCATCAATTGCTTTAGTAGGAATAACTTGTTGTTCTCAGTTTTTGAAGCATAAAGAGTCTTTAGCTTTTCCCACAATGATCTCGCATGTGTCTCATTCACAATATGGTTGCGAACATTATCTTCAGCCCATTGTCGTATATATCCACATACTTGTTGGTGCTCGAAATCGCAAATTTCAATAGATACACTCTCGGGTTTATAAGCTGAAAAAACGGGTAGATGCATCTTTTTCACGAACAATAAGTCTTTATCTTGCTTCTCCAAACATTATAATTTCTCCTATTTAAACATACCATCTTGCTCATATTTAACTCCATTCTGTAACAACCCACACAAATAACCAAGGCTCTGATACCACTGCTATGTCGAGGAAGAGGCAAACCCGAAAATAAAGAAGATAAAGAACACCAAATGTTAACGTGGAAAACCCTTCAAATCGAAGGTAAAAACCACGGGATCACAAAGATCCAACAAGCTCCACTATAAAAATAAGAGGGTTACAAAAGTTCTCCAAATTGGCTAAACAACAAGTTCCAAACACGGAGCAACACTTGTCTTGAACCTAGCTCTGATACTACTTGTTAGGACCGAAAAAGTTAGGTGTCATGCGGAAGCTAGTAAAGCAAACCCTGAACGACGATAAATCTAACAATAAAAGAGAAATCTACCAAAAGAGACACAAACATTTAACGTGGTTCGGTCAACTGACCTACGTCCACAGCAGAGATGAGCAATCCACTATAATAAAAGAGAGTACAAAATATCGAGAGAACAACCTCACGAAGAAGAAAACACAAGTGACACACTAACACTTGTCTCGTAAAGTTCTAGCCCTAAACATGACTCTCAAGCCCACTATGGCTACATTGTGGATGCTACTAACGTGAAGGAAGGATCCTCAATTTATAGAAGTCCAAATCTTTTTCTACGAGAAAAGGGACTAGCCAGATATGGGAGATTTGTAATTTCCTTCTACAAGAAGGAAAACCCAATTAAGGTAAACATGTTTCTCCCCCTTGGCCTGAATTTTCTGACAAAATAAACTTGATCCACCTTCTTCACATAGCCTTCAACATGTCGAATCTCCAAATCTCCGCCATAAATTTTGTCTCAACGTGCATAGCACTTTGGTCAAATTTCTCAGACAAAAATCACAATTATCGTCAAATATGTTGCAGCTAGAACTGAACCCGCCAAGATGAACATGTCTTGAACCTCGCTCTAATACCACTAATTAGGAACGAAAAAGTTAGGTGTCATGCGGAAGCTAGTAAAGAAAACCTTCAACGACGATAAATCAGACAACAAAAGAGAAATATACCAAAACACACAAAAACATTTAACGTGGTTCAGTCAACTGACCTACGTCCACGAGCATAGATGAGCAATCCACTATATAAAAAGAGAGTACAAAATACCGAGAGAACAACCTCACAAAGAGGCAAACACAAGTGACACACTAACACTTGTCCCGTAAAGTTCTCCCCCTAAACACGACTCTCAAGCCCCCTATGGCTACATTGTGGATGCTACTGAATGAGAAGGATGAATCCTCAATTTATAAAACTCCAAACCTTTTCCTACAAGAAAAAGGACTAGCCAAATATGGAAGATTTGTAATTTCATTCTACAAGAAGGAAAACCCAATTAAGGTAAACATGTTGCTATTTCCTTCAATAAATAGGAAAACCAAATATGGTAAGAAAATTATGAAAAACACCTAACACAAATCATGTGTTAGAAATAATTCCAATGACGATATGGTTACGGTTTTCTTGCAGGCCCAAGAGGTTGATTATTTTCATAAAATGAGGTCTTCCATGGGAAAGCCATTCGCTGAAGCCATAAAAATTGGAGAAATGGTTGAAAATGGGTTGAAAACAGGAAGGATATTGAGTCAGGCAACCCTTAAAGCTATATCGCAAGCCCTCCAGAGTGGCTCGGGGGGTTTAGCCAAAAAAAAAAAAAAAGAGAAGAGGGAGCATGTTAGCTTCAAGCTCGAGGGGGTCTCGCAGATCATTTAACTAATCTTATATGCCACCCCAAACCCCAAAACATTACTACCCGCACCATGATGCTGCATACGTCGTGGCAACGCCTCCCAATGCGGTGATGAACGCGCAACCTACACACGACCCCAACAAAATTACAATCAAAACCGAGCTCCACCTCCCAGAAATAACCATCCTTACCAAGCTCTATATAATCCTCTCCCACCATAAAATATACCCCAGTATAATCCACGTCCCAGAGAGCCTCCCAGAAGAAACCACTTCACCCCTATCGTGAATCATACTCGAGTTTGTTCCAAAAGCTGACCCAATTGGGTTCACTACAACATGTGCCTCCAAATCGGCCAAACCTCGAGTCTCTGTTATATAAGGCCGATGCTAGATGTGAATATCATGGGGTGATAGGCCATTATACGAAAGATTGCTGGACCCTCAAGAGGGGAGTTGAAGACTTAATTGAAGCTAAAAGAATTGTGCTGAGGGACGAGGAGGCTCCCAATGTGACCAATAATCCACTGCCTACTCACAATAATGGGGTAGTTATTGGTATGATCTATGATAATAAGGAATTAAACCTGGCGCTGAAGGCCATTGTTGCCATCGTTAGTTCTGAGGAAAAACCTAAAGCAGCAGCAAAATTGGCAAAAACTAAATAGAAAGTAGCTCCGATCCCTCAGGCTGTTGAAACGAAGTTTGAGCCGGCACCTGCCTAGAAGTTGGTTCTTTATGTACCAAAAACCCCGAGGAAAGAACAACTTGTCCTCAGCACTCCAAAGAAGTTTGATAAAAAGAAAATTACATTGAACGTGCAAGGTTGTACGTACCGAAGGAAACACATGTGGCGTAGGGGCTGGTAATATCACAGGCTGACTGAGCTCGTGGTTATGAGTCCTGCACCACAGAGTCCAATGAAAGATCCTAGAGCAGTCCTTGGAACTACAACAGAACCATGGTTACTTACAAGGGGAAAGAAATTGTGGGGGAAGTAAATAAGATGACTCGGTCTGGGAGGTACTACACCCGGGATGAGCTAAGGAAAACTAAACAAAACAGGGACAAAAGTTTGACCAAAAACACGCAAAAAAATTGAAAAACAAAAGAAATCCAAAAATCTTATCTTTTAATTTTTACTTTAGGTAGTAATAATCCCCTGTAGTTTTCTTTGTGCCTCGGTTCTATTTCATGGGATGTTGTTTGAACCGGGTCATAGTTTTTTATTTTTAGAGTAGATTAGAATTTAGGGAATAAAAGAAGGAAGATGAGATTTGTAGGCGCCCTTTTGAATTGTTTGATAGTAGCATATTTAGGCTCTACCATGTGTATTACCTTCCCTATGGTTTAAAGTTGCTTATGATGCCTTGTTGAGTTAGATAGCATGTCTATTGATGCCTATGTGTTATTTTCTTGGCTCATGTTCACTTTGTGATTAATGCTTAATAATTTGTGGCTCCATGAATACCTACCTGCCATTGTTTGAGAGTCGGAATGGAACAGTCCTTAGTGAGTCATGTGCCATGTATGGTGAGATCTTCTTGTGTAGTCCATGTCATTGTAACTGAGTCTAGAACTTGCCCGACATGTGAGTCGAAGCGAAATCCTAGGCTTTGCTTGGTTGAAAAAATATATTAGGCTTTCTTTGATGTTTTTGAACTTAATGCCTACCACAAATAAAAACTATCCCTAGTCAACCCTTTTGAGCCTATAGAGTTTTACTTGTCAACCACATTACAAGTCTATACCCCTTTGTTCTTAATTATCATTATTCTGATCCTTGTACCTCTTAAAATACTTCAATTGTGAAATGAGCGTTAGAAGAAGTAAGGAGGGAAATTGGGTGGCTTTTGGGTGGAACCAATAAAAGAGAAAATGTGGACGCATTTTGTAAAAGAATACATTACTAGCGAAAATTGTAAAGAAGAGACAAATTGCAACAAAAAAAGAAAAGAAGTACATAGCCGAAGAAAACAAAATGTAGATGAATAAATTGATATATTGTCCTTGCTAGTAGGTGTGAAGTAAATTAGTCCTTAAAGAAAAGGGGAAAGCTTTTGGGATGATATTGTTTGTGAAATCAAAGTTGAGGTTGAATAATTTACGCGTACAGAAATATGTGATATATTAAAGATCTTAGGAAGGTTAGTCACTATTCCAAAATATATCCTACCCGTTAAGCCCTACTTGATTTTAGATCTAGTGAACCTACATTAGTGGAGGTTTACATAATGGGCAAGCCTATGGTACTTTGTGCATGCATGTGACTTCTTTGTGAGAGTGAGAAATTTCATTGATATATGTGAGCCCTTAAAATATATTTGAGCATTTGATTCGAATATGTGGATTCAACTTACTCTTTTGTTCTTGTTGTGAATGAACATGATTGCAAGGGATAGGTGTCGTTATTAGATGTCTCTATGATGTTAAGTATTCAAGCCATGAATGTATTGTGATATTTAGTTGGTTTGTGAGGTTAGAATTGTTATACGCATGTTGTCTTATTGTTGAATAAATTTTTGAAGTATGGCATAAAGAAAAGGGAAGTGTGTGTTGAAGGCATATGCTAAAGTTTAATTGTTGCTATCAACCATAGTCATAGGTATGATGTGCTTCGGATGTGTTAAAAGAAAATAAAGTGCTCAAGATTAGTGTGAATTGGTGGTTGACTCGAGGACGAGCAACATTTAAGTGTGGGATAGTGATATTTGGACAAAATATTATAATTTTAGTACATTACTCGCCTTATATGTTGTTAGTTTAGTGGTCAATTGTGCGACGTTTGAGATAAATTATGTTGTTTTATGTGTAGGAGCATCGGAAGACAAAGACGAGTAAAAGTTACACAAAAAAAGGACAAAAATACGAGAAAAGAGCACAAAAGCACGAAGTACTCAAGCCTGGCTACATGCCAGGTGTAGCGAGCTTGACTGTGCTACAAGCTAGGCGTATCCAGCTCTGCAGCCAGCTTGGCCGCGCTATAAGCCTGGCCTCGCGAGGTCTGTATCCCGATGGTCAAAAGTTCGTGAATTAAAAGACTCCGAACTGGATTTGGACTCAAGGACTTCAACCCTAGCCTGCAAATACGCCCTAAACATGTCTGAAGGAGCGCGAGACATTTTTGAGAGGGAATTCGACCAAAGGAGGCAAGAACACACTAGGAGCAAGGCGGAGAATTCTTCTACGAGTTTTTCACTTACTTATTCCTATTTTCATTTTTGGTTATGAATTCTAGTATTGTAGTTTTGCATACTATTATGAATAGTTAATTTTTTATCTAGCGTTTTGATGGAACCTTTTGTAGGATGAAGTCTTATTACGTTTTTACATAATTGAACCGTTTGATTTCTATACTTGTTCAATTACATATTGATTGTTGTTGATTAAATGGCCATCAATTGACTGTGCCTATTTAGTATGTATTGCTTGGAAAATGGTAGATATTTAGGTAGTTGTTGAACAACATCATTCCTAACGTATGTGAGAAAACAATACGGAGGGTTTAAAGGTGATATTAGGAATAACAAAACCTTAGTACAATCTTAGTGAGCAGTGAATTAGCGTCATCTAGCGTAGTTCGGAAGAATATATCTAGTAAATTGTGGTAGTTGCTCAGGAGAGAATTACTACACCCGAAATACTCATGATGGGTAGAGAATATTTAGGCGAAATTATAAAAGGCGTAGCGTGAAGGAATCCTACAATTGGGGGAATCATAACTCCAAGCCTCTTTAATCTTGTCTCCAACCCTTAGTCTTGTTAGTTGATAATTTTACTGTTTTTAGTATTTGTTAACTACTTAGTTTAAAATAAAAATTACAATATTTTGTAACTAGAAAATTATTTGAACTTGTATTTCTTTGCAATAAGTGAACAGTTGTAGCTAAGTCTTAGTTCTCTGTGGGATTCGACTCCGGACTCTTTGACCAGATTGACACATATTCTTTGTAGGACTAGAGTTGGGGCGTGATCAACACGTCATTAAAATTCTTGATTAACCCAACTAATTGTCCGAAACTCAAGAGCATTACAAGAATATAGGAGAAGAATACATTTTTAGCTAGAAAATACGAAGAGATTGGTTTGCACTACTAGAAATCAGGTGATTTCCATCCCAGGCTTTCCAACCGAAATCTGTCGGAAATAAGAGTATTTGGTCGCAAAAGTCAACAAAAATTTTCTAACGGCAAAAAAATAAAAATCCCGACCGATTTCGGTTGGAAATTGGTCAAATATTTGATCATACTTCTATATAATGTACAAAAATAATTATTTATAAATTTTTTCCCAAATTTCCGACCGAATTTGGTCGAAAATTGGTCAAATATTTGGTCATACTTGTATATAATGTAAAAAATAATTATATATTAAAATTTTCCAGAATTTCCGACCGATTTCGGTCGGAAAGTTTGAATTTTTTGTTTTCCGCCCAAGAAAAAAATTATATATATTTAATTAACCAACCGAATAATTATAATTCAATATTTCTGACCGAATTCGGTCGGAGAAACGCTTTTATACAAATTAAAATATATAAATTTAATAATATTTGTGTGTGTAAATAATAAAGAGCTTTTATATATATATATATATATATATATTGTGCGTGTGTGTGTGTGTGTCTTGATGTCATGCATATTGAGAAGAACTATTTTGACAATTTGTTCAACACAGTGATGGATGATAAGAATAAGACAAAAGATAACCTGAAGGCTAGACTGCACTTACAAGAATATTGCAGGCGACCTGAATTACATTTGCAGTCTGGGAATAATGGTAAGGTGTTCAAGCCCAATGCCAGCTACACATTCACTTTGGAACAAAGACGACAGATTTGTGAGTGGGTTACAAACCTAAAGATGCCCGAGGGCTATGCATCGAACCTAGAAAAACGTGCCGATATGGTTGAGGGAAAGCTGACTCATAAGTAAAAGCATGACTGTCATATATTCATGGAAACCTTAATCCCTATTGCATTTTGTGGTTTGCTTGAAAATATATGAAAGAAAACCTATTTCAAATGAATCGGAACATTCTTGTAATCAGTAATAAGCTGGAAAGGATTTTTTCATGTGGTTTCTTTGATGTGATGGAACACCTTCCAATTCACCTTGTACACGAGGCGTGACTTGGAGGCCTGGTTCAATGCAGGTGGATGTATCCATTCGAGAGGTAATGATCAAACCTTGATTTATTCTTGTAAATTTCTTTAACGTTATCGTCTAATATGATAATGTGCAGGACTATCAGCAAGTGTAAAAGATTTGTTAAACAGAGGAATATGATTGAAGGATCCATATGCGAAGCCTATCTTGCAAAGGAAACTGCCCATTTTTGTTCTTACTACTTTGACAGTCATGTGCCATGTGCTAGAATAGGCCCAATCGGCATAATGTGGTGATTGAGATTGATCCATTATATCCACCAATGTCCATATTCAACAAACTAGGCCGAGGTTCTAAAGATCGAATAAAAAAAGGCCTAAGTAGTATGGAGTACAAATCGGCTTTAAATCATGTATTGCTAAATTGTCCAAAAGTTCAACCCTTTCTTAAGTAAGTGTTGGCATAAGATTAATTTACATGGGCTACTATTTAATTTGGTTGATGCAACTAACAAATAATTTTCAATGCCTTGCTCGGTGACTTCATGAGTCAATTTGGTCATGGTGATGTATATTCTACATTTGAGGCATGGTTTAAAGAGTGTGTAAGTGCATCTTACATACTTTCTCACATGTAAATATACTTGCTCACTTGTAATTTATTTAACGCTACATGTAGATCAATTATCCAAATAACAATGTTAATCAATTTTTGAAAGACATATCTTGGGGACCTGCACCTACGGTTACGACTATGTCTAAGTATTATGTGAATGGTTACAAATTTCAAACCGAGGAATGCTCCAAGTATAAAAGAAGCAATAACAGTGGGGTGTGTGTCAAAGGTGGTGAAGGCAACCAGGATGGGGAAAATGATTATTATGGTGTGATCCAAGAGATTCTAGAATTGTCATATTCAGGTTGGCCAAATAAGAAGATCATACTTTTCCGATGCAAGTGGTTTGACCCAACACCTAGAAGAGGTACAAATGTACACTCGCAGTACAACATAATTGAGGTTAATAAAAAGAGGTAGTATGATCGCTATGATCCTTTTAAAATTGCAGAAAAAGTTAGGCAAGTGTACTATGCTCCATATCTATTGCGGAGGGATAAGGCTGGCTTGTTGGTTGTAATCAAAACAAATCCTGTTGGTAGGGTGGAAGTTGAGAATGTGCTAGATGTTGCTTACCAAAACGATACCTCAAGTGTTAACCAAATGTGGATGATCAGTTATAAAATTACTTGGAGCATCCTCAATGCATATTAGAAGAAGTTGATATGGAGGAAATAACAGTCATAGAAAATGAGGATGAAGAATCACCTAATGAAAATGAAATAAGTGAAGAGGAAGGATTTTCAGACGAGGAAGGATACGTCGACGAAGACGACTAGCATGTTAGTTTTTTCAAGCGCTCTCAACTTATATAGATTTATATTCTCAATTCTAACATTTTCTTTAATTCATGCATATGACCGGTAGGGGTCGAGGTAGGTCTAGGAAGGATAAAAGGACTATTGATCATGATGATGGTGCTACACCCTCGCTTCCTTCCACTCCACACTTGCATCCCTCTGCTGCTGATGGCCGACATCAATCTTCTAGGCATACATCTATTCCACCACATCCATCTACTCATCATACTACCCATCATTCGCCCTCCCAGCAGTATTATTACCATTCTCCCCCACAGAGGGCTATACCCTGCTTCATCCATATGATCCTACAGGTAGTTACATGGGTCCATTGAGTCAGCAGTCAGAGCCATGTGGTACGCCTGTCATCTGCTCTATTTGCTTCACACCAGCTGGATCGCATCCATCTAGATTACAGCCGGCCGGATCGCAGCAGTGGTCTAGATCGCAGCAGGGGTCTAAATCGATGCATGGGTGTGGATCTCAGCCATCTTCATCAGGGACCCCGTCTCCCTCTCCACAGAGTTCGTCTCCTAGCATTTCTAGACTTCGTCTTCGGGATAGTAGCACTGAGCCAGATGCCTCCCCTTCTGCGCACGCTTCAGATTTATCGGATGATGATGATCCAGATGAAGTGCGGTATGATCATTATCATAAGATGATCATCAGGCCTGAGGGCAATGGGTAAGATTTATTTATTACTTCTTTATTTTTGCTGAATTATAATAGCTACTCTTGTTTATTTAATGTACTTGCTATGTTGCAGGTTCATACCTAATAATCGGGTTACAAAGACAATCACTGAAATTCTTGGCCGGTTGTATAGTGCACCCTATCCGACTTGGAGTGACTTTCCACGGGATCTCGTGCAACAAATGTTCAACGAATTTAAGGTTTTAATACAATTCTTATCTATTTAAGCATTATATTAACAATATTTTCATCTAACATTACATACTTTATTTGCAGACTAAGTGTGCATGGGAGGACCGGTATAACAGTGAAGTTTTTGCAAATTGGGAGTACAAATGCCGTAAGAGACTATCTGATTCCTTCTGCTCCGCTCGAAAGATTAACAAGAAGCCTTCATGGGTTCTACTGCATTTATGGGAGGATCTGCAGAGGTATTGGACCACCGAGAAATTCGAGAAGTAGAGTGAATTGGAAAAGAAGGTCCGAGCATCTGAGAAGGGTGGCTCCTTGCACTGTGTGGGTGCAAGGAGCATGGGGGCTACGAGGAGACTACTGGTAATTCCTTAAAATATTTACATCTATTTTTATCAAACTATATTTACATATGTTAATTTAGTTAACACGTTTTATTACATTTGTAGGAAAAAAAATATGGGAGGAAGATGACTCATGATGAGTTCTTCATGGAGACTCACATCTGGAAGAAGAAGGCACCGACAGATCCAAGTAGATGGGTCGAGGACCGGGCGAAGACTGCATATGTAAGTTTCATAACTACTATAAATGTTTATAATATTATATAGTTAATAATTTTCTATTTTCTAAATAAAGGGTCGCTACAAGATTAATGTGGAGGAGTACACTTAGAGCACGCCACCGAATGAGCAAGGCGAGCGACCACACCTTTCAGACGAAGAAGCGTAGAGGATATGGTTGCATGTTATCGGTGGTCATAAAAAGGGTATAGCATACGGCCTTCCAGAGAAATCATTTTCGCGCTACAGGGTTGGATTGTAAGGTATAGGGACTTTCGCCCAAGGTGAGACAATTGATAGGTCGACTATCTCGTCTATGGAAGAGAGGATCGCAAAGCTGACAGCAGAGCTTGAAGAGACAAAGGCTAGAGAACAAAAGAGAGAGGAACAATTTGGTACCCTTCAAGTTCAGCTAGAAAGGAGGGACCAACAATTTAATCTCCTTAAGGTCAGTTGGCAAATCTTCTTGCTAGTGGTGCTTTCCCCATTCCTCGGTCTCGTGAGCCTTCTCCATGTGCTAATCCTTCTCGTCGTGATCCTTTGAACCATGCCGGCGATGAAGGTTCTAGGAGTGAAGATGGAGATGATGCTATATAAAACACTCATTGAATGGTGTGTATTGCTAAACAAAGTATTGAACTTGACTGTTTCTTAGTTGAGACTAGTTTTGAATGATGATTGTATTGTTGATATTATTTTGTTATTGAACATTTGTATAGTTGTTTTTGTGGTTGGCGTTGTTGTTGTGGTTGTTATTAGTTGTTGTTGTTGTTAGATAATGGTTGTTAGTGTTAGTTTATTATTTTTGTTAGTTAATTATTGTTGTTGTTAGTTAGTTAGTTAATTGTTGTTGATTAATTATGGTTGAATGGCAGCAATGTAATGCTGCCATTATAGGATGGATATTGGTTGTAATTGGCAGGTGGTGTAGCTTAAAAACAGGCATTTTCTACCCATTTTTTACCCAGAATTGCGACCGAAATCGGTCAAAATTACAATTTTTTGCCCAGAAATTCATAATTTTCGATCGAATTCGGTCGAAAATTATGAATTTATATTTATTTTTTAATATAAATGAACAATTTATTACAATTTACAAATAATTATTTATTTAAATAAAAATATTATTTTTTTAAAATTCCGACTAATTTCGGTCAGTATTTGAAAATTAAAAAAAATTTAATGGTTACCGACTGAATTCGGTCAAAAATTGAAGGTCGACAGTCAGTCAACGCTTGGAAATTTCCGACCGACTTCGATCAAAAATTTCCGACCGATTTCGGTCGGTACACGTTAGCGACCATCATTTTCCCGACCAATTGAAAACGATCGAAAATCAGTCAATTTTTATCAATTTTCGACCGATTTCGGTCGGTTTTGGTGGACGAAATTACACATTTCTTTTAGTAGTGAAACAAAATCACTGTCATCAAAATGTAATTATTCTTCTAAGGGAGAATGACAAACATAGGATAATTTTGTGCCACTATTGATTTTTTGATATCAGTAGCAGAAGTTTTGAGAAAAAGCTCCATGGCACAATTTTAGAACACGTTGGGAAGGATTTTCCGGATCGCAAAAATATAAAGCACACTAGCAGCACAAAATTCTAACGGATCACCATAATTTTTCAGCATTCTGCTTGGATCGTCAAAATTTCTGATGCTTCAAAATGATGGAAAATAATACGGATTCGGATGCCCAACTTGCCTCACATACCACATCGATCCATAATCTTGAAGTTCAAGAGGGGAATATCTCTCAAGCTCTTTATACTTGTCCTAAGGATGCATTACCAAGTGATACGGTAGTGAACCCAAATAGTGGTAACAATACAAGGCAAGCTATGGTGGTTATCACAAGAAATGGAAGAGGCGAGAATGCACCCACCTCAAATGAAAAATGACTCGTGGATTATGACCAAATGATCCAATAGGAGGAAATCCCACAAAAGGATGTTGAAGTACAAGATGATGTTCGGATTGATATTGATGATAGTACGGAGGAGACCGAGAAGAGTTAAACCCATTTAGGGAACACATTATTGACATGCCGGATCCGGTGGTACAAAAGGCTAAGTCACCCTTGCCAAAGCTTACACCCTCAAAGGCTCGCTAAGCAAAATGGTGAGAATCAATTCAAGAAGTTCATTCAAATGATGAAATGTCTCTCTATTAATGTGCCACTGGTGGAAGCTTTGGAACAAATTTTCGATTATGCCAAGTTTATGAAAGATCTTGTTACCAAGAAGTGGTCGACGAACTTTGAAACCATCAAGGTTACTCATCAAGTGAGTGCATTTGTTGATCATTCCATGGCTCCTAAGTTGGAGGATCTTGGTGCTTTCACAATTCCTTATACTATTGAAAGTGCCGACTTTGCTAAATCTCTTTGTGATCTTGGGACAAGTATCAATTTGATGCCCTATTTGGTGTTCAAAAATTTGGGGATTGGGAGACCAGACCCACATATATGAGGTTGCAAACGGTCGATCGTACAATAAAAAGACCGTTGGGAGTGATTGAGGATGTATTGGTCCGCGTTAATAAATTTATTTTTTCGGTGGACTTTGTGATTCTACATTGTGAGGTTGATTATAAAGTACCTATCATTCTTGGGAGGCCTTTCCTTGCTACTGGTAAGGCCCTTTGTGATGTTGAAGCCAGAGAATTCACTTTCTAGGTTGGTTGTGAACAAGTAGTATTTCATGTGTGCAAGTCTATGCGAAAACCAAATAGCAAGGGTGCGTGCTCTTTTGTGGACTTCGTTACCAATGTCATTGTTGATGATAAAAGCACTATAATCAATGTCGGTGACATGTTCGAAGCCATTTTGCTCAACTTTGATGATGATGAGATGGATGGTTTCATGGAACGTGTGAATTCGTTGCAAGGAATGGGGTCTTACAACTATGCACCACGAAAATTGTTATTGGATTTTGAGAATAAGAAGACTCCTCCTACAAAGCCTTCAATTGAAGAGCCACCTACCTTGAAGGTGAAGACATTGCCACTTCACCTTCGGTATGAATTTCTTGGCACTTCTTCTACTTTACCGGTTATTCTTTCCTCTTGTTTGACTAACGTACATGTAGATTGCACATTGGGGGTCTTGCAAAGGAGGAAGAAAGCTATCGGGTAGACTTTGGCGGATATTCGGGGTATAAGCCCTGCATTTTACATGCATAAAATCAAATTGGAAGAAGGTAACTAAACCGTCCATTGAACATCAAAGAAGACTCAATGAGGCTATGCAAGAGGTGGTCAAAATGGAGATTATCAAATTGTTGGATGTCGGAGTTGTCTATCCCATTTCTGATAGATCACAGGCTTCTCCGATCCAATATGTCCCAAAGAAGGGGGCATGATGGTTGTTGCCAATGATAAGAATGAATTGATACCTATAAGAAAGATCATCGATTGGAGAGATTGTATGGATTATCGTAAGATCAAAAAAGTCACAAGGAAGGACCACTTTCCTTTTTCTTTCATGGATCAAATGCTTGATAGGTTGGCTGGACGTGCCTTCTATTACTTTCTTAATGGTTACTCGGGATACAAGCAAATTCTTATTGCACTGAAGACCAAGATAAAACCACCTTTACATGTCCATATGGTACTTTTGCTTTCAAATGGATGCCTTTTGGATTGTGCAACACACCGACAACTTTTCAACGGTGTACGATGACTATTTCCACGGACATGGTGGAAGACTACCTTGATATTTTTATGGATAACTTTTCGGTGGTTGGGGATTAATTTGATCATTGTCTTGCTAATTTGGAGAAGGTATTGGCTGGATGTTAGGAAACAAATTCGGTACTTAATAGGGAGAAATGTTATTTCATGGTTGAGGAAGGCATTGTCCTTGGCCATAAGATTACGAAGAATGGTATTGAAGTGGATAAGGCGAAGATTGAATTTATTTATAAGCTTCCACCCCTACCTCGTTGAAGGGTGTGAGGAGATTCTTAGGCCATGTGGGATTCTACCGGCGGTTTATCCAAGTCTTTTCTAAAGTGGTGAACCATTTGTGCAAACTCCTTGAGAAGGATGCCAAGTTCCATTTTACTGATGATTGTATGAGAGCTTTTGAACAAGTAAAACTCAAGTTGACAACTACTCCTATCATTACATCTCAAAATTGGAGTTCGCCATTCAAGCTCACGTGTGATGCAAGTGATGTAGTGGTTGGGGCTATTTTGGAAAAACATATCAACCAAGTTTTTCATCTGGTCTACTATGCTAGTAAGACCATGAATAGTGCCCATGTTAATTATACCGTTACAAAGAAGGAGCTCCCTTCCATTGTGTTTTCTATTGAGAAGTTCCACCCATACTTGATGAGTTCCAAAGTTATTGTCCACACGGATCATGCGGCGCTTCACTATCTTATGAGCAAAAAGGAATCTAAAGCTCACTTGATGAGATGTGTGCTTTTGTTGCAAGAGTTTGATATTGACATCCAAGACAAGAAGAGAAGTGAAAGTCAAGTGGCGGACCACTTATCTCGTTTGGAGGAGGAGGGGAGGACGTATGATGGCCTTGAGATCAATGACTCTTTTCTCAATGAACAACTCTTGGAACTTTCAATGAAAGAGGTACCATGGTTCACAGATTTAGAAAATTTCCTTGTGAGTGGTATCATTTCGGAAGAGTTCTCTTCAACCAAAGGAAGAAGATCAAGAGGGATTTTAAAGACTTTTATTGGCATGAACCATACCTTTTTCGGATTTGCACAGATGGGGTGATTAGAAGATGTGTGCCGGAGAGGAACAAAGTGATATTCTTGGGGTTTGTCATTCTTCACCCAATGGCAGTCATCATGGTGGAGTATGAACAACGACTAAAGTTCTAAGTTGCGGTTTCTATTGGCCTACTCTGTACAAACATGCAAATGAGTTGGTGATAAGATGTGATAAATGTCAACGAACTGACAGAATTCCAAAGAAACATGAGATTTCCCTTACAGCCATCTTGAAGATTGATATCTTTGATGTTTGGGGCATTGTCTTCATGAGCCATTTTGTGAGTTCTTGTGGAAATACCTAGATTTTGGTTTCGGTGGATTATGTGTCTAAATAGGTTGAAGCCATTTCTTTACCCAATAATGAGGCTAGAAGTGTGGTGGCTTTCTTGAAGAGTAATATTTTCACAAGGTTTGGCACTCTGCGGGCAATCATAAGTGATCGAGGGTCACATTTTTGCAACAAGACTTTCGACGCTTTGCTTGGAAAGTATGGTGTCTCTCGCAAAGTTACAACTCCCTATCATCCACAAGCAAGTGGTCAAGGAGAAGTTTCCAACCGTGAGATAAAGAGTATTTTGACCAAGATGGTGAATGAAAACAAGATAGATTGGTCTAAGAAGCTTGATGATGTTCTATGGGCATATAGAACGGCTTACAAAACACCTACTAGAACATCTCCATACTGGTTGGTGTTCGAAAAAGCTTGTTATCTTCTGGTGGAATTAGAGCACGCTGCAATGTGGGCCTTGAAGAAACTAAATCTTGTTTGGATGTAGCCGCTAACTTGCAGGTTGCACATTTGAATGAATTTGATGAATTCTAGCACTATGCATATGAGAGTTTGTCCTTGTACAAAGAAAACATGAAGTAACTCCATGAAAAGTATATTTGGAATAAGGATTTCAAAGCCGGTGATCTATTATTATTGTTCAACTCAAGGTTGACAATATTTCCCGCGAAGCTTAAGTCAAAGTGGAGTGGTCCGTTTGAAAATTTTGGTGTGACACCCTTTGGTGCTTTGGTTTTGAAGAACAAGAACACTGAAATATTTCGAGTCAATGGCCATCGAGTGAAGCACTAATTGGAAAAGGTTGGTGAATGCCACATGGTGGCGGTACGTTACCTCAATTGAGGATGCTATGATATTGCGTCATGCCACGACGTTAAATAAGGTGCTTCTTGAGAATCAACCCAAAGTCTTTTTGTTTTTCTATTTTAGTTAGAAGTTGTTTCTTATTTTTAACTAGATTTGAAGTGTGCTATGTCATACCTCCTTTTTCCACTACACCCCGGGGAAGGGTATAATAAAGGGAGTTTTTCCAATTAAAGGACAATCGAAACGGAATTTATTTAATTAAAGATTCAGAGTCGCCACTTGGGAGATTTATGGTGTCCCAAGTCACCGGTTCAAATCCCGAATCGAGGAAATGATTGACTCTGTTTAACAGTCCGCGAACCAAAAATCTGAGTAAGGAATTCTGTTAACCCGGAAAAAGGTGTTAGGCATTCCCGGGTTCCGTGGTTCTAGCACGGTCGCTCAACTACTATAATTGGCATAATTATCTGATTTTAGAAACAATTTAAACCTATGTGCATTTTTATTTTTAACCGCTTAATTTATTTTCTAAAAGAAGATTTAACGTCGTCTAAAATATGTCTTTGGATCACGTCACATGAAATGCACCCGTAATCCGAAACACATTTTATTCAACGTTATAAGGATTTGGATTTGGGTCACATAAAATGCACACCCGAGTTTAGGAAGGTAATATTATTAAAGTACGCGCCTAAAAGCAACTACGCGTTGTTAACTTTGCGAGGGCCATGGAAATTTTCTAATGGCACGCCTCGAATTCTAAGGTTAAGTTAAAACTAATTAAAACGAGGGCCACGCAATTATCATTTTTGTTTGGCATGGCGCACCCCAATCTACTCTAACCAAGAGGTTTCTAAATTAAGTTACGAGGGCCATACACTATGAGTTATCTAATTATGGCTCACCTATATTCCTCGAGTTAAAGTTAGACCATATTTTAAACAAATGAACCCAGTTTGAATTAACCCAACGGAGGAGCATCAGGCTTGGATAGGAAAGGCCCAACATGCATCCTTGCCTTACGAGGGGCTTCTGACCCAAGTTAATTAAGGAGCTCAAACCTATAACAAATAATGAAGAGCCCAAGCTCGCAGATCCAAAAAAACACACAAAGCTAAGACAAACTGGTAATCCCCATCAAACTACAACATTATGCTATAATGAAACCTTCATCCCTTTTTCATTAATTAACTCCCTACCCATTGATTTACAACAGCCTTACATGTTCATTAAAGAAAATCAACGTACACGTTTATCCCATTTCGAGCCACCAATTCAGTATTAACAAAAAGAATACCCACACCCTATTTGAATATCAAAAGCTAATGCAACACCACATTTGAAGTGAGAGGTTCAGATTATGAGAATAATGACTAAGCTTAGCACTGACTTGAACTGAAACAGACGGATGAAACACATATATGTCAACATTTCAGCAAGGTTTGAAGTGAAGAAGAACAGGAATGAAATAGTCACCATCCCAGAACTTAATTGCACATATACCAATTGACCGAACATTTTAAACTTCTACATCCATTCGGACTAGAATCGCCCACCTGTTATTTGATACTTCTTTAGTAATACCCTGATTACCCCCCTCTTAGCATTTCGAAATCAATTTAAGCATGAGAATAATACCCCAAAACAGTGACTATTTATTTTAGATAAAGAGGAGACAACTCACTACATTTAAACTTATTCAAAAAACCCTTACTGTAACAGTCCAACATTACTTACAACACATAGGTGCAAGTTCAAAGTCTAAAAATGAAATATACTATAAACTATATAAGTAACTACTCTATGAAACTTAACAACAAACGAAAAGTCATTCAAACCATGGAAATCATGAAAATGTACTGAAAGTCTAGCATTGAATCTCTTATCATTTCTACCAATAATTACAAACCACTTATGTAAAGTTAACTTAGACAAAAGGTCTAGAAAGCAAATCAGAAAAATGAAATGGAAGGGTTCTCATGCTCCAATTCTCGAATCGATTCATTTCTCAAGTTGTCAACATTACAATTAGCAGGGTTATAGAATGGTGTATCTGGAAATAAGAGGAAGTAAGAAGAAAGTGAGGTTTCAGTAGATGAGCAAACAGCAGCAGCACAACAAGGCTCAGCTCAAGCAATCCGTTTCAACCATAAAAATGGTGTGAAAACAACCCAGATTCATTCTCGATCAGACAGTAATCAAAACTGACCCCCAACCAGGCTTTTAACAAACCAAATTCAAACCATTTTTACCCCAAATGAACCAGCAATTTTCAGCACTAAAAGGAACCTCAAAAATCAAAGTAAAATGAGAAAACCCCAATGAAACAGTGATTTTCTGCAATTGTTTTGCCGCCTGGATTTTTTCTGAATTTCTCCCTCTTAAGATCTGCTTTCCAAGGCAAGAAATGATGACTTTATAGGCAAGAAGGCAAGGCATCTATCAAGTTTTTGTTTTGCCCTTTAGGTCCCTGACTTTATGACTTGTTAGCCAAGTCATAGTGTCAAAATTAAAACCAGCCCCTGCTAGAAACTTCTAGGAACTTCTTTAAGCAGTTATCCAAGATTCTCTACCCTACAATTCCCAAGCTACCCTTTGAATCCCTGTTTATTACCCTTTTACCACCCGGGTCAACTGGTCAAGCTAATTGGGTCAAGTCGACCCCATTCGATGGGTCTACTAAAGAAACCAGTTCAATTCTCTATTGGGCTTTAAGATTAATTGAAACCCAACATGAATCAGTAATCTCGCACAAATTTAGCCCTGAATTCAAAGTAAAAGAAAAAGGTAAACCCAAACCAATCCAAGCATGGGTCAAAATGACCCGCATAAAAAACGAACAAACCAACTCGACCAAGACCTGTGCTAATTCTCTTCTTTGGGCCCAGGTCTGTTTCCATAGTAGAAACATGATTCAAATTCCAACCAAATTGTGAACCTAGGAATCGATTACGGCCCAAAATTAAAAGAAGAAGAAGCTAAGCTAATCTATGAACATAAAGTAAACTAAAAAGAAACAGTTAACATTTAACTAAGTTAAACAGAAACTCATGCAGAACAAATAGAATAACAAAAGAGAGGGACATAAAAGATAAGCACCAAAAGAACATCGGGATGATATGGAACCCAGGCATGCCACAAATTGAACTGCAACTCAACGAAAACTTCGATTTTGGCCGAAATGCACCTTAATCGTGTGTTCTCAATTGAAAACACACGATTAAAGTCGATTTCAGCCCCAAACCCTTAAAGCCCTGCTCATTTGATGTTGTTTGGATTTAGGACTCGAGCTTCAGATTCGAGATTCGAGGATTTGACTAGATTCGAAGGTAACTGGTCTGGGATTAGGAAGGGGGGTCAAAGGGCTCTAGGGTGTTAATTTAGGAGCGGATTGGGTGTGTGGCGCCGCCGGACACGGCGGAGGAATCCATGGCGGCGCCCTAGGGTTTGGGGATTTTGAAGGTTTTTTGGTTGGATTCGAGGAAACTAATGGTGGATTCGTGATGAGGGAAGGGAGAGGGGCGCTTCGGGGTGTGAGTTGGTGACGGGATTGGCCGCCAGCCGCGCGCCGCAGGCGATTCTGGCGGGCGGCAGGCGGTGAAAGCGGTAAGGGCTGATCTCTATGGCATGAGAGAGACGATGGGGTAGTGGGTTCTGAGGGGGGTAGGTCCGTTTGGACAGTTTTATACCTGTTAGAGACCACTTCAGGGCCGTTGGATCTCCTTACCTCGACGGTCCTGATCATCTTAGACGAAACGACGTCGTTTGGGTGAGGGGAGGGACTGGACCGGGTTGGGGTATGGATTGGGCCTAGACGGCATTGAAAAAGGGGGAGCGATCTGGGCCTGATCAATTTAATCGAGACTGGCCCAATTTCTTCTTTCTCTTCATTTCATTTCCATTTTCAAGACAAATTACCAAAATTCTTTTTCCTTTTCTTTTTCTTTTCTTTTTTCAAAAATTAAACTAAAACCCTAAATTAATTCTAAAAACTAAATTAACCTACCAAATCATATTAATCTCTAATTAACAATCAACACTATTAATAAAATACCAATTTAAAGAAAATTCACAAAATTCAAAGCTGAAAATTAAACAAAGCAAAAATAACTCAATTGTGTGATTTTTGTATTTTTGTAAAATCCTAATTATTAATTAATCTAAAAATATGTAAAATTAACCCTAAATGCGAATGCAATGCGTATTTTTGTATTATTTTTATGAATTTATGTTAAATTAAAAATGCACACAGAAATGCAAATAAACATGGAAATTATGCAATTAATTCCTAAAAATTAAATAATAAAAAGAAAACTCCTAAATCTATGAATTCCGTAGGAGTAAATCATGCAAGGCAAAAATCACGTGCTCACAGCTGCCCCTCTTTGCTCGGAAACACGAAGAGTTTTCGTGCAAAGATAAGTGAGCGGATACGAGCGATTTTTGCCCCCTTGGCACTCCATGAGAAGCATTTTGAAAAACGTCTGACCGAACCTTGCTTCAGAGGTTGCCTACATATCCTTGGCTGTAAAGGAATCAGGTCAGTGTAGTTCTGGAAGTTTTGGTAGCTGGAACTACCGGGAGCTGTGATTTCACTGCTGATGCTGCTGCTACTGCTTGCTGACCCCCTTATTACACCGTGTCAAAAAATAAAAAGAAGCTATACTAGACTATGGTCTACGCTTTACAAAAATCCTATCTATATCTTCAAACTTGCTCTCGTGGTTCTTGTTGCCTTGTTGACTTGTATTCTTCCGGTGATGTCTCTTTGTTGCCGCCTTGAATTGTGATCTAAGATGTTTGCCCTTTCTCCAGGTGGCTGCCTGACTGCCAACTACACTTTGAGATGTTTTTCCTTTCTCCAGGTGATGCTTGACTGCCAACTACACTTTGAGGTGTCTTCCTTTCTTCAGGTGAATGCCTGACCGCTGAACTTGAATATATTCCCTGCTCTCCAGGCGGGCTCCTGATTATCGAAACTTGAATGTATCCCCTGCTCTTCAGGCGGGTTCCTGACTGCTGTCTTGAAATGTGTTCCCTGCTCTCCAGGCGGGCTCCTGACTACTGACTTGAGATGTATTGCCTGCTTTCCAGGCGGGCTCCTGACTTCAACAAAATAGACAAAACAAAGAAAAATTTTCTGCCCCAGTTTGGTGGCTGGGTGCACATCATGTTACCAAATATCAGTAAAACTTGAAAGATAAGACTTGAATTAAACTCCCTCTGTTCTTCAAGCGGGCTCCTGATTGCTAAAACTTCAATGTATTCCCTGCTCTCCAGGCGGGCTCCAGACTGCTGACTTGAAATGTATTCCTCTGTTCTTCAGGCAGGCTCGTGACTGCTGACTTGAAATGTATTCCTCTGTTCTTCAGGCGGGCTCCTGACTGCTCACTTGAAACGTATTCCTCTGTTCTTCAGGCAGGCTCCTGATTGCTAAAACTTGAAATGTACTCCTCTGTTCTTCAGGCGGGCTCCTGACTGCTAAAACTTGAATGTATTCCTCTGTTCTTCAGGCGGGCTCTTGACTGCTAAAACTTGAAATGTATTCCTCTGTTCTTCAGGC
Source organism: Nicotiana attenuata (assembly GCF_001879085.1). Taxonomy (NCBI): domain Eukaryota; kingdom Viridiplantae; phylum Streptophyta; class Magnoliopsida; order Solanales; family Solanaceae; genus Nicotiana; species Nicotiana attenuata. The sequence goes on from NW_017670393.1 coordinate 793,327, forward strand.
GGGCTCCTGACTGCTAAAACTTGAAATGTATTCCTCTGTTCTTCAGGCGGGCTCCTGACTGCTGACTTGAAATGTATTCCTCTGTTCTTCAGGCGGGCTCCTGACTGCTGACTTGAAATGTATTCCTCGTTCTTCAAGTGGGCTCCTGACTGCTAAACTTGAATTGTACTCCCTCTGTTCTTCAGGCGGGCTCCTGACTGCTAAAACTTGAATGTATTCCTCTATTCTTCAGGTGGGCTCCTGAATTCAACAAAATAGACAAAACAAAGAAAATTTTCTGCCCCAGTTTGGTGGCTGGGCATCATATTACCAGACATTAATAAGAATTTGAAAGCTAAAACTTGAATTGTACTCCCTCTGTTCTTCAGGCGGGCTCCTGACTGCTAAAACTTGAAATGTATTCCCTGCTCTCCAGGCGGGCTCCTGACTGCTGACTTGAAATGTATTCCTCTGTTCTTCAGGCGGGCTCCTGACTGCTGACTTGAAATGTATTCCTTTGTTCTTCAGGCAGGCTCCTGACTGCTGACTTGAAATGTATTCCTCTGTTCTTCAGGCGGGCTCCTGACTGCTGACTTGAAATGTATTCCTCTGTTCTTCAGGCGGGCTCCTGACTGCTGACAATGAAATGTATTCCTCCGTTCTTCAGGCGGGCTCCTGACTGCTGACTTGAAATGTATTCCTCCGTTCTTCAGGCGGGCTCCTGACTGCTGACTTGAAATGTATTCCTCCGTTCTTCAGACGGGCTCCTGACTGCTAAAACTTGAAATGTATTCCTTGCTCTCCAGGCGGGCTCCTGACTGCTGACTTGAATGTATTCCTCTGTTCTTCAGGCGGGCTCCTGACTGCTAAAACTTGAAATGTATTCCTTGCTCTCCAGGCGGGCTCCTGACTGCTGACTTGAATGTATTCCTCTGTTCTTCAGGCGGGCTCCTGACTGCTCACTTGAAATGTATTCCCATGTTCTCCAGGCGGGCTCCTGACTTCAACAAAAATAGACGAAACAAAGAAAATTTTCTTCCCCAGTTTGGTAGCTGGGCACATAGGTGAGTGTTAAACTGAATCATTCTACCAACTAATATTAGGAATTTGAAAGCTAAGTCCTATTATCCAGGGAGGTCCTGACAACTCTTAATTGAAAGACAATTTTAAACCTAAGTTATATCTTCTAAGGGTATTACTTCCACTAAGTCTTGTTATCTAAGAGGGTCTTAGAACTACATCCTATTATCCAAGAAGGTCCTGAAAATCAAATCAAGGCGTATCCTAAAGACTGACACTTTTACGACCGAATCATACTACGCTACAGCAGAATTTATGCTACATCTTGCTATCTAATGGAAATCTTAAAACTTGGTCCCATTATTCAGGGAGGGGTCCTGAAAACTTCTAACTGAATCCTATCTCAAACATGCAAACTTTGAAGCCAACTTATATTCCTTATGCTAAACTATGCTATTCCTGATTGTTTTGAAATTTAACTAAGCCACATTTTCCAAGAGGGTCCTGAGAGTTTTATGATCAAACCTGTTTGGTGCTCGCTCTTCCCCTACGGAGAATTTCTCCGAAACAAACGAAAACTTTCTGCCCCTGTTTCAATCAAAGAAAAATCTTGTCAGTTTAAAATGGTGGTTAGTTGATGGCATTCTTGCTGACGATGTCTCCATGGCTGTGTTTTGCTTTGACCTGCTTCCCCGAACTGGCCTTGAACCGCTTGACCTTCTGACTGACTTTCAAACCCATGACCTTCGATGACCCGAGTGTTCTATACCAAACCATTGTTTTACATCTCAGACCCTTTTATCTGAACCTTTGCATCTCCCATAAACTTACCCAACCAATCCACCGACGAAACTTCCGGTGACTCCCTGTATCCCACTTTACATCCTGCTATCTTTGGTATGTTCTGGCCACACTGTGCTTTGCAATTTTTGGAAGCTGGTAGTGAGCTTTGAAATCCTTTCTTATTTGCTTTGAATAAAACTGACATTGAAACATCTTAGAGAACAAACCCCAAAAGGAATGAAATGCAATGACCTTGAGAGTTAAGGATAAAGAGAATCCAAAACCGGACGACTTACAAAAAGGAAAGAAAAGGAAAATAGACTTATCTGAGTGGAACAGCTGGTACCATTGATCATGACATGCATTTCGGACTAATCGGCCCAATCCGTCCAACCAATCAACTTTCAATTCCCATGTTTTGTTGCCCCAGAATTCCATAACCTGATTTCTTCAACCAAACCCTAACCTTGTTCATCCTGCGGTGTCCTGAACGGTTTTCACCCACAGACCTCTCTCGTTTGTTCATTTGAAAACTCACTTTCGCCTTAAGGTGCCCGCGAGGGTTTTCACCAATAAGACTCTCATTTCTGCTTTCTCTCAACTCACTTTCGTCTTACGGTGCCCGTGAGGGTTTTCACCAATAAGACTCTCTCATTTTCATTATTTTCCTGCTTGGACCATAGTGTTGTCCCTGACATGAATCACCTCTTCTTGCTTGACTTGGAATTTCTTGAAGACTGATCAGAAGGTCTTTCTTTGGACCGTAATGCGGGCTTTTGGACAGGGTTAGAAAGAAAGGGTATCAAGGCTCAAAACAATTCAAATGGGTTTAAAAATTACAACTTTCGGAATCAGATTTCTTACAACAACCGCAACTTCTGCCCCAGTTTCTTGCTTGGGGACTTTTGGATTTTTGTTTTGATAGGACCGAACTGTGAGGCTGCCTACGTATCCTTAAAAGGAATCAGGTCGAACGTAGTTCATGACATAGAAATTACTTTGTTGTTGTGATTTCTATTCTCTTTTTCTTCCTCCTTCTCTTCTTTTCCTTTTCTTTCTTCCTTTTATCTTTTTGTTGTTTTGTTTTTCTTTTTCTTCTTCTTTTTATTTTTTTTATTTTTTTTTCTCTTTTTCTCTTTTCTTTACTTGTCTTTCACGCTTGTGTTTATGATCTCTGCTACCGATTCCGAAAGAGGGGTATGAAAGAAAATAAATAAGGCTCAAAAGGGTTAACAAAGGATAAAGTGTTTAGATAGGAGAACAAAATGCCTTCGTCATTCCAATCTTCAAAACATGCCAAGTACAAACAAATACAATTTAACCAGAGAAAATCATACATAATATCTCTTGACCGCATCGGAATTGATGGCCATTTCAACACACTTGCCTTCTATGTCTGTCAAATACAAAGCACCATTGGACAACGCTCTTGTCACGATGAACGGCCCCTACCAATTTGGGGCGAACTTGCCTTTGGCATCGGCCTGATGATACGTCTCAACACTTGCTGAACCACTTTGAACTTTCGCGGACGCACCTTCTTATTATATGCTCTTGCCATTCTCTGTTGATACAACTGACCATGACACACTGCTGCCAATCTTGTCTCATCGATCAAACTCAATTGCTCCGGCGGGTTCTGACCCACTCATCATCATCAATTCCGGCATCAGCGACAATCCGAAGCGATGGGATTTCAACTTTTCAGAATTAGCTTGGCTTTTAAAATTAGGCCAAAAATTCCTCATGCATGTCATGTCATTGAAACCGGCATAAAAAGAACTGTGTAAGGAAGAAAAGAAAAACAAAAATAAAATTATCAGAAATGATGGAAAAAAAAAGAAATTGCATTTCATTGAAATCAAAAGATAACAAGGTTTATGCATCCAAACGGACGGAACATAGAATCTGAATTACACCCCTGGAATAATCCTGATAAACTGAAAGAAAATCAAAGCAAACTACCAAAACTCCTTCCGGGTAGGGAGAGGAGTAGCTTCCCAATTGTTAATCTTTGCACTTGGCCCGACAAAAATGCACCTCTTCATCACCAGAACCTTCCCTAGTTTCTACCGTGTTCACTTCATCAAACAGACTGTGGACCCCCTCAAATCAACCCCTCATCAAAGACAACCACAGGCTTTGGAACTGCTGACACCAGATGCTTCACTGCCCTTGACTTGACAAAAGTCCTGAAGAGGTGTGGGATAGGCCTAGAGAGCGGCCATGCTTCCTTTTCCAACTTTGTAGCCATCTTCACATCATCCCCTGTAGGCTTGAACCTTAGACCAAATGTACCCGGATTTTTACGTAGAGATACTGGCTGCACAATACCTTGCAAAGATGCGCCCAAACCTTTACCCGGCATAAAACCATACTTCAACATCTCGTTAGCTACCATGCAGATCGAAGGTGATAGCCTCGGCCTTGGAATGCATTTTCCTCCAGGAATCTTTTCGACAGTCATCGTTTCGGAAGTTTGATAAGCTAAAGGTCCTTGATCATCTCCAGCCTTAATAAATGGAACAGATGAATCTTCATGAAAGGATAAATCCTCTTCCCCACGCACAACTATCTCTTGTTTGTCCCACTCAAATTTCACAGTTTGATGTAACGACGATGGCACTGCCTTAGCCGTATGTATCCAAGGCCTACCCAATAACAAATTATACGGGGCAACCACGTCTAGCACTTGAAATTCCACACTGAAACCAACTGGCCCTATCACCAATTCAAGCGTTATATCTCCAACAGAACCTTTTCCTTTCCCATCAAGACCTTGAGCACCTACACTGTTCATGTGGATTCTTTCGGTGCCGATCTTCAACTTTTGCAAAGTGGACAGAGGGAAAATATTTGCAGTGGATCCATTATCCACCAACACTCTGGTGACAAAATAATTTTCGCACTTCACCGTGATACAAAGAGCTCGATTGTGTTCCGTACCCTCTATAGGAAGCTCATCGTCCGCAAACGTGGTCCTATTTGCTTCGAAGATCCTGCTAGCAATCTTTTCTAATTCACTGTGATGTCATCAGGAACATGTGCCTCGTTCAGAATCTTCATTATGGCCCCGCGGTGTTCATCCGAATGTGTCAACAAAGATAACAGAGAAGTATCAGCTGGAGTTTTCCTTAATTGTTCGATGATGGAATAGTCTTGCACTTTCATCTTTCTCAAGAACTCTTCGGCCTCCTCCTCGGTCACTGATTTCCTTACTAGTATTTGGCTACCCTTGAAGAACTTGGCTTTCCTTAGTTCTTTGGAGGTAAGACATCCTCCGAAATGAGTCGATCCTCCGATCTCAACAAATTCTTCCTCCACTTCTTTTCCTTTGTGTGCCATTATTGTTCGTTTGCAGTTTCCCGGGACATCCTTTGTTTCAACCGCTGGCAACTGAGTCATCGACTTAATAGCAACAGGGGTAATGGGAGATCCTTTCACAACTATAACAGGCTTGCTTGGCACCCCTAGTACCACCAACTTTGGCTTTTTACGACTTACCCCGACATCATTCGAAGACCCTTTTACAAACATCACACGTTTTCTAGATACTTCATCTTGCTCCACAATCTTAGCGGGTTTTTCAATTTCAACGGGAGGCCCGAAATGAGGAATGCAACAGTATGGATCCGAGGACTTAAAAGTTGGTTTTGCACCATAGTACTGGGCATCAGGAACCTTGAACAAGGTTTCACTAGAAGATAGAGGGGTGTTTGCATGGGAAGAGCTACAAAAACGGGAGTAGTTAATGACACGCTTGTATGAAAAGGCTGGGGCAAGGTGTTAGGGTAGTTGTGGCAAGGGGTAAAGCCTGGAGCATGTTGTGAAGAGAGACCAGCGACATTGGGAATCTGGGATTGTGATGGTAGTGGGACGGAAGCAAGATTTTTTATGTAGTTGGTGGGGAATGAGGGTAGAGGGTGCCTACTAATCCAAGCCTGGTACATCTTCGTTATCTGGTGTTTCAACCTTTGGGCCTCTTCTTTCAACTCAAATTCCGATTCGATAACACCTATGTCTGATCCCTTACTAGTCATGGCTGTCTTGCTGTTTGACCTTGCGTACATGGATGACTCGCCCGAATGCCACAAACTAACCACCTGCCTAAAGACTCAACACATCAACAACAAACTTGTTAGCGATTAGGGCTTTAACAGATTGGTGACCGCACATTTTGGGGAATGAATGCACCTAAGCAGTTAACCGTTCCTACTATGCATTTGATCGGTTGCATGCGTCATCCCGGCCTTTCCTTATTTCCATTCGCAACTTCTTTTCTTTTTCTCTTCTCTTTTTTTTTCCTTTCTTTCTCTTGTCCTTATGCTTTCACTATTCCCTCTTATTTTGCCATTGTTTCCTTCACTCATCTTCTTATTTTGTCTCTTTTTGTTTCCATTTTCTCTCTTGCTTTCCTCCCTTTGTTTTTTCCCCTCTTGTTTTTCCTCTTTTTTTTTCTCTTCTCTTTTTTTTCCTTTGTTATTGGTTACGGTCGAATCCTATGGAGATTGCCTACGTATCATGAACCCGCATGAATCAGACCAAGCGTAGTTCTTGGGACATAAATGAAACATAAATAACAAAAATATTTTGGGATTTTCAGATAAAAAAAAGTGTATTGATTACAACGACTCATCCTACCGAATTTTTACCATAAAAACCAATAGGCTCAAAAAGGAAACTAACAGGAGGAAAACCAAGACTCATTTCGACTCAAAAGGTTATCACTATTTTTTCAAATTTTTTATAAAAATACTCGGCTTTGCCAATACGACCTTTCAGCACCTCGAGGAAGAAGATTTTAAGACTGTGTTCGCTAACCGGCCAAAAAATTTAAAAATGACCAAAGGTGGCTGTTCTTGCAAAAACAGCCTTCCGGCGCCCTTTTAGGGACATTCGGCTATTTTTGACAAGAATGGCATCACCTTACTTATTTACCATAAAATTTTGTTCTTTTTGGGCTAGTATTGCAAAAGGGAACTTGGACCCGATGAGGGTTGCCTACGTATCTCACGCCTTGTGAGAATCAAACTGGCGTAGTTCGGGCAAACAAAACCAACTATTTTTTGAAAATAAAACCTTTTTCTTTGCTTTTTTTTTTTCATTTTTCTCAAAAATTCCGCAGAGTTTCAGTACCATTTGGATATTGGTTTTTCTCTTTCAACATAGGTGACTAACTCACTTAACCCTTACACTGCTATTTTCTTTTTCCAATTTTCTCCCATCACTCAAAAGCCGGTCAGCATGCAAACCCGAAGCAAATAAATGCAACAAATAGCACGTAAAATATGCATCAGGATGGTCTGTTATTTTGGGTACACCTGTCCTAAACGGACCCAACCCCTGTGTTGAGTCCCCTAAGTCAAATGCACGTGATGCAACAAATGCTCCTACTAGGGATCCGGAATGAGGCTGAGTTATTCTAGGTTTAAAACTTGGGTTTATTGTACTAGACCTAGCTTACTCGAGCGGACAACTCGAGGCCGGGGGGGGGGGGGGTGGGGGGGAGC
>NW_017670393.1:800630-806387 GCF_001879085.1 Nicotiana attenuata
GTACCGGGAATACAGAAGCTTCGCCGGCTTTGCAACTTGTCCGAACCTCATTCTAAATTTTGGAATATGCCTCTAACAGAAAATAAGTCGCACGAAGTGCACACTCCTTCATGATTTAGAAGACTCAGAGAGAGGAGGGATTCGTAACAATTTATATACAGTTCACCAATATTAAAGCAGTAAACATCACCATTTAGCACATTAGGCCCAAACATGTAACAAAATAAAATAAAGCCAAATATAACAATTTAATCTAAGCTCGAATTCTTGAACCCTGAACCAAAAGTTCTGTGTTCTTATCCCCAGCAGAGTCGCCAGAGCTGTCACACCTCCTTTTTCCACTACACCCCGGGGAAGGGTATAATAAAGGGAGTTTTTCCAATTAAAGGACAATCGAAACGGGATTTATTTAATTAAAGATTTAGAGTTGCCACTTGGGAGATTTATGGTGTCCCAAGTTACCGGTTCAAATCCCGAATCGAGGAAATGATTGACTCTATTTAACAGTCCGCGAACCAGAAATCCGAGTAAGGAATTCTGTTAATCCGGGAGAAGGTGTTAGGCATTCCCGGGTTTCGTGGTTCTAGCACGGCCGCTCAACTGCTATAATTGGCATAATTATCTGATTTTAGAAACAATTTAAACCAATGTGCATTTTTTTTTAACCGCTTAATTCATTTTTTAAAAGAAGATTTAACGTCGTCTAAAACATGTCTTTGGATCACGTCACATGAAATGCACCCGTAATCCGAAACACATTTTATTCAACGTTATAAGGATTTGGATTTGGGTCACATGAAATGCACACCCGAGTTTAGGAAGGTAATATTATTAAAGTACGCGCCTAAAAGCAACTACGCGTTGTTAACTTTGCGAGGGCCATGGAAATTTTCTAATGGCACGCCTCGAATTCTAAGGTTAAGTTAAAACTAATTAAAACGAGGGCCACGCAATTGTCATTTTTGTTTGGCATGGCGCACCCCAATCTACTCTAACCAAGAGGTTTCTAAATTAAGTTACGAGGGCCATACACTATGAGTTATCTAATTATGGCTCACCTATATTCCTCGAGTTAAAGTTAGACCATATTTTAAACAAATGAACCCAGTTTGAATTAACCCAACGGAGGAGCATCAGGCTTGGATAGGAAAGGCCCAACATGCATCCTTGCCTTACGAGGGGCTTCTGGCCCAAGTTAATTAAGGAGCTCAAACCTATAACAAATAATGAAGAGCCCAAGCTCGTAGATCCAAAAAAACACACAAAGCTAAGACAAACTGGTAATCCCCATCAAACTACAACATTATGCTATAATGAAACCTTCATCCCTTTTTCATTAATTAACTCCCTAAACCCATTGATTTACAACAACCTTACATGTTCATTAAAAAAAATCAACGTACACGTTTATCCCATTTCGAGCCACCAATTCAGTATTAACAGAAAGAATACCCACACCCTATTTGAATATCAAAAGCTAATGCAACACCACATTTGAAGTGAGAGGTTCAGATTATGAGAATAATGACTAAGCTTAGCACCGACTTGAACTGAAACAGACGGATGAAACACACATATGTCAACATTTCAGCAAGGTTTGAAGTGAAGAAGAATAGGAATGAAATAGTCACCACCCCAGAACTTAATTGCACATATACCAATTGACCAAACATTTTAAACATCTACATCCATTCGGACTAGAATCGCCCACCTGTTATTTGATACTTCTTTAGTAATACCCTGATTACCCCCCTCTTAGCATTTCAAACTCAATTTAAGCATGAGAATAATACCCCAAAACAGTGACTATTTATTTCAGATAAAGAGGAGACAACTCACAACTTATTCAAAAAACCCTTACTTTAACAGTCCAACAGTCCAACATTACTTACAACACATAGGTGCAAGTTCAAAGTCTAAAAATGAAATATACTATAAACTATATAACTAACTACTCTATGAAACTTAACAACAAGCGAAAAGTCATTCAAACCATGGAAATCATGAAAATGTACTGAAAGTCTAGCATTGAATCTCTTATCATTTCTACCAATAATTACAAACCACTTATGTAAAGTTAACTTAGACAAAAGGTCTAGAAAGCAAATCAGAAAAACGAAATGGAAAGGTTCTCATGCTCCAATTCTCCAATCGATTCATCTCTCAAGTTGTCAACATACAATCAGCAGGGTTACAGAATGGTGTACTTGGAAATAAGAGAAAGTAAGAAGAAAGTGAGTTTTCAGTAGATGAACAAACAGCAGCAGCACAGCAGGGCTCAGCTCAAACAATCCATTTCAACCGTAAAAATGGTGTGAAAACAACCCAAATTCATTCTCGATCAGACAGTAATCAAAACTAACCCCCAACCAGGCTTTTAACAAACCAAATTCAAACCATTTTTACCCCAAATGAACCAGCAATTTTCAGCACTAAAAGGAACCTCAAAAATCAAAGTAAAATGAGAAAACCCCAATGAAACAGTGATTTTCTGCAATTGTTTTGCTGCCTGGATTTTTTCCGAATTTCTCCCTCTTAAGATCTGCCTTCCAAGGCAAGAAATGATGCCTTTATAGGCAAGAAGGTAGGGCATCTATCAAGTTTTCATTTTGCCCTTTAGGTCCCTGACTTTATGACTTGTTAGCCAACTCATAGTGTCAAAATTAAAACCAGCCCCTGCTAGAAACTTCTAGGAACTTCTTTAAGCAGTTATCCAAGATTCTCTACCCTATAATTCCAAGGCTACCCTTTGAATCCCTTTTTATTACCCTTTTACCACCTGGGTCAACTGGTCAAGCTAATTGGGTCAAGTCGACCCCATTCGATGGGTCTACTAAAGAAACCAGTTCAATTCTCTATTGGGCTTTAAGATTAATTGAAACCCAACATGAATCAGTACTCTCGCACAAATTTAGCCCTGAATTCAAAGTAAAAGAAAAAGGTAAACCCAAACCAATCCAAGCATGGGTCAAAATGACCCGCATCAAAAACGAACAAACCAACTCGACCAAGACCTGGGCTAATTCTCTTATATAGGCCCAGGTCTGTTTCCATAGCAGAAACATGATTCAAATTCCAACCAAATTGTGAACCTAGGAATCGATTACGGCCCAAAATTAAAAGAAGAAGAAGCTAAGCTAATCTATGAACACAAAGTAAACTAAAAAGAAACAGTTAACACTTAACTAAGTTAAGCAGAAACTCATGGAGAACAAATAGAATAACAAAAGAGAGGGACATAAAAAGATAAGCACCAAAAAGAAATACGGGATGATATGGAACCCAGGCATGCCACAAATTGAACTGCAACTCAACGAAAACTTCGATTTTGGCCGAAATGCACCTTAATCGTGTGTTCTCAATTGAAAACACACGATTAAAGTCGATTTCAGCCCCAAACCCTTAAAGCCCTGCTCATTTGATGTTGTTTGGATTTAGGACTCGAGCTTCAGATTCGAGATTCGAGGGATTTGACTATGATTCGAAGGTAACTGGTCTGGGATTTAGGAAGAGGGGGTCAAAGGGGCTCTAGGGTGTTAATTTAGGAGCGATTGGGTGGTGGCGCCGCCGGACACGGCGGAGGAATCCATGGCGGCGCCCTAGGGTTTGGGGATTTTGAAGGTTTTTGGTTGGATTCGAGGGAAACTAATGGTGGATTCGTGATGAGGGAAGGGAGAGGGGGCTCTGCTGTGAGTTTGGTGACGATTGGCCGCCGGCCGCTGCCGCATGCGATTTCCGGCGGGCGGCAGGCGGCGGTGGAAAGCGGGGTTAAGGCTGATCTCTGATGAGCATGAGAGAGACGATGGGGTAGGGGGTTCTGAGGGGGGTAGGGTCCGTTTGGACAGTTTTATACCTGTTAGAGACCACTTCAGGGCCGTTGGATCTCCTTACCTCGACGGTCCTGATCATCTTAGACGAAACGACGTCGTTTGGGTGAGGGGAGGGACTGGACCGGGTTGGGGTATGGATTGGGCTAGACGGGCATTGAAAAAGGGGGAGCGATCTGGGCCTGATCAATTTAAACGAGACTGGCCCAATTTCTTCTTCTCTTCATTTCATTTCCATTTTCAAGACAAATTACCAAAATTCTTTTTCCTTTTCTTTTTCTTTTCTTTTTTCAAAATTAAACTAAAAACCCTAAATTAATTCTAAAAACTAAATTAACCTACCAAATCATATTAATCTCTAATTAACAATCAACACTATTAATAAAATACCAATTTAAAGAAAATTCACAAAATTCAAAGCTGAAAATTAAACAAAGCAAAAATAACTCAATTGTGTGATTTTTGTATTTTTGTAAAATCCTAATTATTAATTAATCTAAAAATATGTAAAATTAACCCTGAATGCGAATGCAATGCGTATTTTTGTATTTTTTTTATGAATTTATGTTAAATTAAAAATGCACACAGAAATGCAAATAAACATGGAAATTATGCAATTAATTCCTAAAAATTAAATAATAAAAAGAAAAATCCTAAATCTATGAATTCTGTAGGAGTAAATCATGCGAGGCAAAAATCACGTGCTCACATGCTACAGTGATCAGTATTAGGTATTGAGATGATGGTTGAAGATGTGCTTGCATGGGAAACTGCGGACCACACTTTTATTTGTGCGGCCGCAGAAGAGGGAATGTGGATTGTATAAAATTTCTTTTTGTCACAGATTTTACCCGCGGACTACATTTGCAAGAGGCAGCTCAGGTGCTAAATTGCAGGTCCTCTGAACTTTTCTTCAAACAGTGAGGAGCTAACTTTGCGACCCATTAGAAATTTTGCAGCCGCAGGAGAGCACTATCAGGGAAGCCACTGAAACTAGGTTAACAGAAGTGCTCCCACAACTACAAGCTCTCCACCGCCCAGGTAACAGAGTGCAGACCGCATTTGAAATTTTACGATCGCACTCGACCTCTTTTACCCTTACCTACGTGTGAATATAAATGGAATAATAGGTCTCCTATTTACACTTTTCGCCATTTTTACCATCTAACTGAGAATCTACTGTGGAATAAGTTGCTTGCACTTTTGAACACACAACCACCCACACTCAATCGTTCTTATCATACTAGCACAATTTGGTTTGCATCACTTCATTCTTGATATTTTTCTTTTTGAATTTATTTTTTCTTTTTAACTTTTTTTAGGCAATCTATGATTACATCCTTTATCTGTGTCTATATGAGGTAGTTTAACATTAGGTATTTGTGAAATCATGCTTAGATGGGGTTGGGTATTTGACTATCATGCCTTTACCATATTACCAGTTGAATTGAACACATAATTGCATAACCTAGGTAGAAAATGACCTTCATCCGTAACTGTTCGTGATTGTTCGGACAGTATTTGAAATATTGCTTTTCGCAATTTCTGATTTAGTTAGCTTGGTTGACAACCCTGGTTGTGCGGCCGCAATTTATTTGTGCGGACCACACTTGAAATTTTGCGGCCGCAAAGAGAAGTTCGCACTGTCCTTCAGAGAATTTCTTCTCTAGCACTTGAGTACTTTTACTCAAGTGCGGACCGCAATAAAATTGTGCGAATTGCAGTTGGATTTCTGCGGCTGTAGATGCGAGTCTGCATTGTCCGTCAGAGACTTCCCTCTGTAGGCTTGAAACATTTTTGCAGGAATGTAGTCGCACTTGGATTTTTACGGACCGCACTTGAACTCTGTCTCATGTATGCTACACACTGAACACCCCATTGCTTCTAAGCTGTCCTCTAATGCTAATATGACACTTAACTGCTATACAAC
>NW_017670394.1:0-554 GCF_001879085.1 Nicotiana attenuata
CCGCTTTCCCTTGAACTTGTGTCGTATTCTCTTGTTCTCCAGGTGGGCGCCTGATTGCTGAACCTCGAACTGCCTTCCTCTGAAACTTGAACTGCTTTCCCTTGTTCTCCAGGTGGGCGCCTGATTGCTTGAACTTGAACTGCTTTCCTTTCTCTGGAACCTTGTGTTGTCTTCCCTTGTTCTCCAGGCGGACGCCTGATTGCTGAACCTCGAATTGTCTTCCTCTAAAACTAGAATTGCTTTCCCTTGCTCTCCAAGTGGGCGCCTGATTGCTTGAACTTGAACCACTTTCCCTTGAGACTGCTTTTCCTTTGAACTATCTTCCCTTGTTCTCCTGGTGGGTGCCCGATTGCTGAACTCGACCCGTTTTCCTTGAACTTGTGCCGTATTCCCTTGTTCTTCAGGTGGGCGCCTGATTGCTGAACCTCGAACTGCCTTCCTCTGAAACTTGAACTACTTTCCCTTGTTCTCCAGGTGGGCGCCTGATTGCTTGAACTTGAACTGCTTTCCTTTCTCTGGAACCTTGTGTTGTCTTCCCTTGTTCTCCAGGTGGG
>NW_017670394.1:4000-26136 GCF_001879085.1 Nicotiana attenuata
TGCAGACATTGTCGATATGGTATGAGCTTCAAATCTCGAGTCTCCCATTCTCCCTGAATCTGGTGCACTAACAGATCTGAATCTCCCAAAACCAGCAGTTCTTGGACTCCCATTTCCACAGCTAATCATAAACCTAAAATGCATGCTTCGTACTCAGCCATGTTGTTGGTACAATAGAAACGAAGTTGAGCTGTGACAGGGTAGTGGTGCCCTGTTTCAGAAATGAGCACAACACCTATCCCAACACCTTTCATGTTAGCAGCCCCATCAAAAAAAAGTTTCCAGCTGGGCTTCTCGGCCAAGTGATCAGCCAAAGCTTGGGCTTTCATACCGTCCGAGTCACATAGGCGAGGTCAAATTTTGTGAGCAAAATCTGCCACTTTGTGAGTCTTCCTGTGGGCATAGGCTTCTGAAAGATATACTTCAAAGGATCCAGGCGAGAAATGAGGTAAGTAGTATAGGATGACAAATAGTGCTTCAACTTCTGTGCCACCCAAGTCAGGGTGCAACATGTCCTCTCAAGGGGAGTATACTTAACCTCATAGGATGTGAACTTCTTGCTGAGATAATAGATGGCCTGCTCTTTCCAGCCAGTGATGTCACTTTGACCCAACACGCAGCCAAATGAATTATCCAAGACTGTCAGATAAAGAATCAACAGTCTCCCTGGTTCCGGCGGTACCAACACAGGTGGGTTTGATAAATACTCATTGATCTTGTCGAATGCTTCTTGTCACTCACTGGTCCATTTGACCACATCATCCTTCTTTATCAACATGAAGATGGGCTCACAGGTTGTCGTCAGTTGAGCAATCAACCTGCTGATGTAGTTCAACCTCCCTAACAGACTCATCACCTTAGTCTTGTTCTTTGGCGGCAGTAATTCCTAGATAGCCTTGATTTTTGACGGGTCCAGCTCGATGCCCTGCCAACTCACTATGAAGCCTAACAACTTACCCGACGGAACACCGAATGCACACTTCGCAGGGTTGAGCATAAGATTGTACCTGAGGAGCCTCTAGAAAAATTTTCTCAGGTCCCTGACGTGGTCAGACTGCTTCCAGGACTTTGTGATTACATCATCCATGTAGACCTCAATCTCCTTGTGTATCATGTCGTGGAATATAGTGGTCATTGCCCTCATGTAAGTTGCCCCAACATTTTTCAAACCGAACGGCATGACCCGGTAGGAATATGTTCCCCATGGCGTGATAAATGCCGTCTTCTCCGCATCATCCTCATCCATTAAGATCTTATGATACCCCGCATAACAATCCACAAACGATCCAATCTCATGCTTGGCACAATTATCGATTAAAATGTGGATATTTGGCAATGGGAAGTTATCCTTCGGACTTGCCTTGTTGAGGTCACGGTAATCAACACATACTCTAGTCTTTCCATCTTTCCTTGGCACAGGCACAACATTAGCTAACCACGTGGGATACCGTGTGACCCGAATGACCTTCGCATCAAGCTGCTTTGTGACTTCTTCTTTGATTTTCACACTCATGTCAGTCTTAAACTTTCTTAACTCCTGCTTGACGGGAGGGAAAGCTGGATCAGTCAGCAATTTGTGGACCACCAAATCGGTACTCAAGCCTGGCATGTCATCATACGACCATGCAAAAATGTCCTTATATTCAAACAATGCTTTGATTATTTCTTCCCTGATTTGTGGTTCAAGATGGACACTTATCTTGGTTTCTATGACATTATCTGGATCTCCTAAATTGATTGCTTCAGTTTCATTCGAATTAGGCTTGGGTTTTTCTTCAAAATGATTTAGTTCTTTACTAATCTCCTCAAATGCCTCATCCTCATCATATTCCGTTTCATCATCACACTCTATTTCTTGGATTATTATTTCAGAGTTAGATTGACTTTTAAGACTTGGCTGAAGATTCTGCATGCAAGTCATGTCATTGAAACCAGCACAAAAAGAACTGTACAAAGAAGAAAAGAAAACAAAATAAAAACTATCAGGAATGATGGAAAAAGGGAAAATGCATTTCATTGAAAATAAAGGATAACAAGGTTTATACATCAAACAAGCGAGAAAATAAAAATCTGGGTCACAACCCTGGAATGACCCAGATAGAAAGGAAAACAATGCAAACTACCAAAACTTCCTCCAAGTAGGGAGAGGATTAGCCTTCCAATTGTTAAGCTTTACTTTTGGCCCGACAAACTGCACATCCGCTTTGCTGGAACCCTCTCTAACTTCTACCATGTTCACATCATCCAACAAACTCTGAAACCTTTCGATTAACTCTTTATCAACATCAACCACAGAATTTGGAACTGTTGACTCTGGGCGTTTCACGGTACCGGGCTTGACAAATGACCTGGAGAGACACGGGATAGGCTTCGGGAGTGCCCATGCCTTCTGTTTCAACCTTTTGGCCCTTCTCACATCTGCCGCTGTGGCTTTGAATCTAAGACCAAATGTATCAAAGTTTTTAGGCAGAGACACTGGCTGCACAATACCTTGTAGAGAAGCGCCCAGGCCTTTGCCTGGCACAAAACCGTTTTTCAGCATTTCAGATGCCACCATGACAGATGGGGAGGCTAACTTTGGAGTCGGAATGCATTCCCCTTCCGGAACCTTCTCAATTGACACTGTTTCAGAAACCTGGTATACCCAAGGCCCTTGATCATCTTCGAACTCAATGAATAGGATGGAGGCATCATTGTAAGCAATCGAGCTCTCATCACCATGCACGACAATCTCCTATTTGTCCCACTCAAACTTGACCATCTGGTGCAAAGAGGATGGGACTGCTTTGGCAGCATGTATCCAGGGCTGACCCAACATCAAATTGTAAGAGACGGACACATCTAATAACTGGAACTCCATGGTGAATTCAACCGGTCCTATTGTCAATTCAAGCACTATATCACCAACCGAATCTTTTCCTCCATCTTCAAAACCTCGGACACACATACTGTTCTTATGGACCCTTTCAGTATCAATCTTCAATTTGTCCAAAGTGGAAAGAGGGAAAATGTTTGCACTGGAACCATTATCTACCAGCACCCTAGTGACCACAGAATCTTCACATTTCACTGTAAGATAGAGAGCTTTGTTATGTTCAGTACCTTCCACAGGCAGCTCGTCATCAGAGAAAGTGACCCTGTTAACCTCAAATATCTTATTAGCGATCTTCTCCAAATGGTTCACTGTGATTTTGTCGGGGACATGAGCTTCGTTCAGAATGTTCATCAAGTCCCGATGATGCTCGTCTGAATGGATCAACAATGATAGTAAGGAAATCTGAGCGGGAGTCTTCCTCAACTGCTCCACGATTGAGTAATCTTGCATTTTCATTTTTCTCCAAAACTCCTCCGCTTCTTCTTCAGTGACTGCTTTCTTTACTAGAACTGGATTATCTCTGGATGTTTTAGCCTTCCTTAACTCCTCCGGGGCGAAGCATCTCCCCGAACGAGTTAATCCCTAGGCCTCGTTGACTTCTTCTTTCACTTCTTTCCCCTTATAGGTTACTATCACCCATTCATAACTCCATGGGATAGCCTTGGTGTTGATTACCGGCAACTGGGTTACAGGCTTGATGGTGACAGGGTCCGTACGGGGCACCCTCCACAACTATGATAGGCTTATTTGCCAACCCGGGCACGATTACCTTTGACTTTTCTTGCTTTGCTACAACATCAACTGGGGATCTCTTCTCAACTACCACAGATGGTTCACCATTCGTCATGCTCAACTTGTACACTGATCCTTCAACCATTAGTTTTTTGACAATTGCTTCCTTGACTGTCTTAGCCTCACTAGACCGAATCATCATAACAAATTGTGATGGCTTCTTGGGTTCCCCCTCCTTTTGTACTATCTCGATCATGTTTGTTTCATCATGAGTCGGCAATGGGTTCTGATTGATGTTGGGGGTTTCTGGAGTTTGGACCACAATCTAGTTTGTATTAATGAGCTCTTGGATGGCATTTTTTAAGTGCCAGCACTTTTCTATATCATGCCCCGGAGTACCAGAACAGTATGCACATATCAAGGAGTAATCAAGATTCTTTCGAGGAGGGTTTGGCAATTTCGACTCAATTGGCCTCAGCACATCCAACTGCCTCAATCTCTGGAACATGCTAGTATAAGACTCCCCCAATGGGGTGAAAGTTTTCTTCCGCTGCAACCTTTCATTTCTGAACACTGGCTTGGGTCGGAAACCTGGACCGACAGGATTTCGGTAGGCTCGTAGAGGTGGGTAAGCATTTTGTGGAGCTGCATAGGTCATTTGTGGGGTTGGAGCACGCCACTGTGGTTAAGAAGGAGGTTGAGTGTATGATTGGGCGTGGTGAATAGAAATCTGAGGGTCTGGTGATGGGAAGTAGTGTTGGGGTAGATTATATGGGGCTTGGGTGTAGGTTCGGTGATGAGGTCGAGGCTGTTTATAATGATGTGACGGGCCCTTCGGTCCAAACCATGATCCTGAATCAACTGTTGCCACATCTTCTTTCTTCTTCTTTCCAATCACTCCTCCGGTACCGTTCTGGATGGCTTGGGTGGTTGCTTTGATGGCCGAGTAGCTCATGATTTTGCTCGACTTAAGCCCTTCTTCCACCATGCCGCCCATCTTTACTACCTCATTGAATGACTTGCCAATGGCTGATATCAGATGGCCAAAGTAAGTAGGCTCCAGAGCGTGCAGAAAGTATTCTACCATCTCATTTTCCTCCATTGGCGGGTTGACTCTTGCCGCCTGTTCTCTCCAGCAAAAACCATATTCTCTGAAACTTTCTCCTGGATTTTTTTCTATCTTAGTCAGGGACAAACGATCTGTAATGATCTCTATGTTATACTGGACGTGCCGTGCAAATGCTTGCGCCAGATCATCCCATGTATACCATCTATTGTGATCTTGACGTGTATACCACTCTAACGCCGAGCCACTTAGACTTTGGCTGAAGTACACCATTAACAGCTCATCTCTTCCACAAGCTCCTCTCATTTTACTGTAGAATCCCCTCAAGTGGGCCACCGGGTCCCCGTGCCCGTCATATAGGTCGAATTTAGGCATCTTGAATCCCACTGGCAGCTGGACATTAGGAAATAGACACAAATATTTATAGGCTACGCTCAGCTGGCCTCCCAACCACTGCATGTTTCTGAATGACTGCTCCAGGTTTCTTACCTTCCTGAACATCTCCTCTTGTTCCGGGTTTTTAAGTGATTTCTCAGTCTCAACAGGGAGGTCGAAACGAGGAGTATAAGAATGATGATCTGGGGCCCTAAAAGTAGGCTCTGGGGATAGTACTGATTATCTTGGGTCTGGAGCAATGGCTCACTGGAGGATCGATGGAGTGTAGCTAGTGGGGGTGCTACGAAAACAGGGGTGGTTGGTGGAGGGGGGTATGGGATTGTTTTGGCTGGTGGTGCTTGTGTGATTTAGGAAGTAGTACCTTGATAATGGTGGTAGTTGGTGAAACCTGGTGCATTTTATGGGGATGAATCAGCAGTGGAAGGTTCTTGGAACTGAGCTAATGGTGGGATGAAAGCGGGGTTGGCAGGGTATGATGGTGGGGGATGCCCTTTCACCCAGGCTTAGTACATTTCGGCCATCTGATGTTTCAACTTATACATTTCCTCTTTCAGATTAACCTCAGACTCTTCCCCTTCTCTTGATGGATCAATAACACTTTTGTCTAGTTCCTGGCTGGCCATGATCAACTTGTTCTTAGACCTGGTGTTGTACGGGTGGGTTGCCAGAATGCCGATCAAACTAACCACCTGCCTGTATTTGATGACAACAAGCAAGCTTGTTAGCGATTAAGAGCTTAACAGATAGTCAAACGCACGTTGGGGATGCAATGCACCTAAACAGTTAACCCTTTCTATTATGCATTTGAACGGCTGCTTGCTTCATCCCGGCTTTCACTAATTCTTTTCATCTTGCATTTTCTTTCCCTCTTTTCATTCCGTCTTTCTTTGTTGGCTCTCTTTTTCTTTCTTTTATTCTCGCAATTTCTTTCCTCTCTTGTTTTTCCATTGTTTCTTTTCCCCGTCATTTTCTCTTACTATTTTCTCTCCTTTTTAGTACATGATTATGATCGAATCCTATGGGGATTGCCTACGTATCATAACGCCGCATGAATTAGACCAAGCGTAGTTCTGGAGGTAGATAAATAAATAAATAAAAGACACATTTTCCTTTTCTTCAAATTTTGTAATCATAAAATATAACATCCTGATTACAACGACTTTCCTACAGACTTAAACATCTTCAGAAACTAAAACAAGACTCAAAATGGACTGACATACTCTAAAAGAAATTGCAACAGAGACTCGAAAATAAAATCAAGAGTACATAAGTGCTTCTACTGTTGCTCCAGTTGGCCTTGCTGCGGGCCCATGTGCCAGGTCTTCTTGAAGACGAAACAAGTCATCCATGATCTATCGGACAAAAATCATAACTGAAGCAAAGAACATAGACTGGGTCATGTCTTCACACTCGTTGCATTTCATCACAATGTAGTTCGCAATCCTCCTAATCCTTTCCCTGATAATACCTTTCTCTTGTAGCAATCGTCCGATCTGTTGAGATCAGGCCCCCAAAACTTGTTCGGCAGTATGATTTTGCTCTTGAAGTTGCTGCAGGTCCTTTTCTAACTGCGACATCAGGGCATATCAATGTTCCCTTTCTGCTTTGAAATCTCTTACCTGCCTGGTTGCTTCACTTTCAAGGACGTTGATTCTTTTCTTTAGACCCACCATTCCTCTGTCGTACTTCTCTTTCAACTATCGGACGAAACTTGCTCGTCCCTCCACACTCTAGGCTAACTTGGCTTGGGCTTTTGCTAACTCCTTTTCAGTCTTTTCCAGGTCCGCCTTGTAATCTCCCAACTTTCTCCTAAGGCCGTTTATGAGCTTCTCATCTTGTCTACTTCTGGCCGGATTTTCGGCGGCAATTTTCATTCTTTGAATTTGAGCTCGCAAGGCTTCATTTTCCTGGGCCAATTTCCTTCTTTCTCCTTCAGCTACTTGCAGTTGTAGATCATTATTAAACTCAATGTTTCTCAATTTCTCTTCAAGAGTGTGAATGGTAGCTTTTTTCTCCTTCTCTTCCCAAGCCAACCTTTCCTTGACTTTGTCATCAAAAGCCTGCACATATGGTCTTTCGGGCTCTGGTTCGGGCTTTGGCTCATTGATTACACCTGACTTTCTTTCAAACCACGCTGCATAATTCGGATTCACTTCCCCTTTAGCAACATTTGGTACCTGGGTGCCATTTTTCAGACACTGACAACTGTTCCAATCTTGCTGGACTAAGGCCTCTGGCAATGCTGCCTCTGGATGGAGTTCGATGACCTGGTTGGTTAGATCTTCATCTTCAAGAACCACCTGATATCTCCCTAGCTGCCTTAGGACCCTCTGTGGTGCGTACGGCTGGACACTCCGCAAACCCATCAACATCAGATAACCCTTCGTGGCTGTCATATATATGATTTCTGTCATTGGGAGCCAACCTATAGTCCATTCGACTTGACTTGCTTTTAAAGCTTTCAAATCAGATATCCAAGCTTCAAACCCCCTTGGAGCGTTGTAATCTTTCACCCTTTCCTCGTAGCTTTTGATGAAATTATCTTTGCTTGAACCATAGCTCATGAACTTGGGGTGGTGGCGGAGATGCTCAATCAACAACATTTGTAGAAGAACACTGCAACCCTCGAAGAATTGGGCCCCGGATCTACACAATGTCAATGCCCGATAAATATCTGCCAGTACTAGAGGAGCAATTGTGTGATCTTTCTTTGTAATAAGGGTTTGTGCAACTCTAGCCATACGGGTATCTACCGTCCCCTCGGCATTTGGAAAGACTATGATTGCCAGGAACGCAACTATGAAGGCGAACCTACGATGAATTTTCCAAAGGTTCTTGCCCTGTTTGTTGTTCAATCCTTTTTCATGTGTTTCGAACCCGACCGAATGCCCAAATCTGGAACATAAAAATTGAAAGCAACAACACCAGTTGTCCACATGAGCTTCATTTGTTTGCTGATATTAAGAAGATCAAAGAATTTGCGCACTGATGGGGCTCTCGGGAATATCAACTGTTGTTTTCTCAAGTCCCGACCAAAATGGATGTACCCAGCTATTTCTTCTAGTGTAGGGGTGAGTTCAAAATCTGAGAAGCGAAAGACATTGTGCACACGATCCCAGAAGCTTACCAAAGCTTTGATCAAATCTTCCTGTGGTTTGATTTCCAATAGATCAATGAGAGCACCCAACTGTTCTTTCACCCAGTCTTGACCATCCCCATCCAAATCATACCACCACATGCGCAACTGCAACTGAGCCTGTTCTATGACTAGTAGTTTCGGGTCCTGGACAATGTTCATCTTGGTACCTGCGAATGGTTAGGGTTAGGGTTGACTCTGAAAGACTTTTGAGGAAACAGTTTTTGACTTCTAAAAGAAAATGACCCTTTCCACTTTTTACATAAAAGTGGCTGCTTTCGCAAATGTGGCCCCTTCGCAATTTCAAGTAAATTTTGAGGCCGGGGGAAGACACTTAGAAAAATGACCCTTTACTGACAGATTTGCTCGTTCTCTACGAAAATAGCCCTTCGACAATTGGAAATATTCTAAGGCTATCTCGGTGAGAACGGTGCCGAAGCTGGGTCGGCTTATTCTTGACCAAAGACCTACCTACGACTTCACTTTATTTGGTTAATCTTGCAAAAAGAAGGCTGAACCCTATGTAGGTTGCCTACGTATCCCACATCCGGTGGGAATCAGACCTGCATAGTTCGGGGAATCTTGACATAATTTAAAAGGAAGACTCGAGTGACTCGTTTTAAAAGACTCTTTTTTTTCTTTTCTTTTTTTTTCTTTTTTTTCTTTTTCAAATCCCTTTTTCTAAAAAAATGCGGCAGAGTTTCGGGATATTTTCAAATACCGGGTTTATTTTCTTTCTATGCCACTCTTGGTTTTTCCCTGATTGTCTTTCCTAGCCGGTCAGCATGCAAGCCGAAATAAGTAAATGTTCGCATAGCACGTAAGATACATCAGGATGGTCTGTTATTTTGGGTACACCTGTCCTAGATGGACCCAACCCCTGTGTTGAGTCCCCTAAGTCAAATGCACGTGATGCAAACGAACGTTCCTACTAGGGATCCGACATGAGGTTATGTTCTTCTAGGTTTTAACATGGGGTTATGTTCTAGACTGGGTTTACCCGAGTGGACAACTCTAGCCGAGGTGGGGGAAACGTACCGGGAGCACTAAAGTCTGCCCGACCTTGTTGCTGGCCCATGCCTCGTTCTTAACTGGTATGACTTCTAATAGAAAGTGGGCCACGCGAACGTGTGCGCCAAATTTCAGAAGACTCAGAGGGGTGTCGTAAGAAAGCATTTTAATAACATTCAAACAATATTGAAATGGCACATAAAGGCAATTAGCACATTGGGTTCACAAAATACAATAATATCAACAATAAACAAAGCCGAGCAAAATTATATTAACAAGCTTGAATTCTTGAACCCTGAACTAGAGATTCTGGGTTCGATCCCCAGCAGAGTCGCCAGAGCTGTCACACCTCCTTTTTACTGCCCCCGGAAGGGTGTAAAGGGAGTTTTTCCAATTTAAGTGACAATCTAAACCGGATTATTATTTAAGATCAGAGTCGCCACTTGGGATAGTTTATGGTGTCCCAAGTCACCGGTTTAGAATCCCGAATCGAGGAGATTTGACTCTGTTTATGTCGGCGAAACACAGAAATCCGGGTAAGGAATTCTATTAACCCGGGAGAAGGTATTAGGCACTCCTGAGTTTCGCGGTTCTAGCACGGTCGCTTTGATCATACCTGGCTTAATCAAATTGTTTAATTACCGATTTTAGAACCTATGTGCATTTGCCTTTTAATTAAGAAATTATCTTAAAACAGGTCACGCGCACGTGTACCCGTTTGTTCGGCGCGTCAAAAATCATGTCTCGCGAACGTGTCCACAATTAATTACGCTTTATTATTAAGACAGTTTGACCAATGTTGCGTGAATGCATACTCCAGTTTTGTTTTTAGAATTGTAACTATGTCACATGAATGTGTACACGGCCACGATGGTATATTAAACATGCCTAAAGCAAACTACGAATATCATTTTTATGTCTAAGTTATGAAATCAATATGAGGGCCATGTATGATTAAATTGGATGGCACACCTCGGAATATATGAACTAAATTTAAATTAGCAGCCTACTAAGACAATTTTATTAAGAAAGTACGTTCGAAGTTGCGCGAACGCATACTCCGAATTGATTTTTAGAATTGTAATCATGTCACGCGGACGTGTACACAATCACAATTGTATTTTAAACGCGCGCCTAAAGGCTTTTCTACGAGTGTGTATTCTTAATATCCAATTGTAACATGTGTGAGGGCCATAAGCATTTTGATTAAATAGCACACCTCAATCTATTTGCAAGGGACAATACTTAATTAAAAAGGTTCGAGAAGTTCGGGTCTATCTAGATTAAGGCTCAATTTACCCTTAGTAGTTATAAGCCCACGTTGGATAAAACCAGGTATTTAATCACATGGAAGGGTCCTGGGCCAGCGGTAGGCCCAGTGTTGTTTAAAAGCCTTCAGAAAAGAATACAAGGAAGGGCTGGGTTGATTCCAAATCCAACATTGGGACAAGAGTGGCCATATAGTACTAGAGAGACCCTTTTCACTATACCAATTACAAAACTTAATGAATTAAAACTGATGGATATAACTGGGCTCAAAGTTGGGCCCAAGGAGTGACAAGGAGGCGAAAACAGGCATGAAAAGCCTATTTCACCAAGCTGCCTCATACAGGCCCAGGCCAAGCCCAATCATCCTTAAGAATTTGCAGAAAACATGATACAAGAACACTAGATTTGAATACCAGATTATGAACTAAATTTAACCACCTGCTACATACTGTGGTAAGATGAACATGGATCCAGAACTACTCATTTAACATCCTAATTCTCGCATCAACAAAATAATCTAACATTGCTGAAATTAAATGATTAAACTATGTAGTTTCAACAGCCAACATTAACATGATATTCAAATTAACAATTGTAAATGTGAAAGAAACCACAAAACACATCTACTGATCTGAAAAACTGGACATTAACATCTAGATCCTAATATATCAAATTCTATCTAAATCATTATCCGTTCCACAAATCCCATAATAACCATATAAGCTGAAGGAAACCAAACTAAAATAAGTATAGTAATTCAAGAAGAACACGGGTAAAAGGAAGTGAAAGTCCATATTTCCTCCATTGAAATTCTTGTTATAAATACATCAAGCATTTTGCACTTCAGAAGTCATCACAGTCCAAGAAATACTTGGATATCAAGAGCAGAAATGATGAGAAATCAAGGCAGTTCAGTGACACAAGCAAGTAAAGAAGCAACAATGACCAGTCAACCAACAGCTTCAGCTCAATCCATATTGAAATCAGAGATTCAGAGAGAGGAATTCAGAGTAGGTTTATTTCTTTTTTCAGAGATCAAACAGGTTAAACAATGCAGAAATTTTGGTGTCTTTGCTAGAGGTTCCAATCTCTGCCTAAAAATAGAGGAAAAGAGTCCTTATATAGGCACTTCTAAGGCAGCCCTAGCCTGGTTTGCTAATTCCCCTTCTACCCCTTTAAAATATCTTAGCCCTTCCTTATCTCTGAACAAACCAGCCTAACCTTATCCTCTAGAAGCTTCTCATAAAAAGAAAAATATTTCCCAGCCCTCAAATACCCGAAGCACCCCTTGACACCCCTATATTTACTCCCCAAAATGATTCACTTATGGGTCAAATTGACCCAGGACCCAAGCCAAAACCCATGGGCTTGTCCTGCCCAAACAGGGACGGACCAGTAGCCCAAAAAGAACTAGGCATCAAAATCCTTAAGACTAGCTGATTTCAATAAACAAACGAAATTGGATTAATTGATGCAAGTGTAATTGACCCTAAACTAGAATATGCTAAAACGTTTTTAACAATTAACTATTTTAAACAAAACACAAGAAGATGAGCAGCATGCCTGTTAAATGCTCTAACCTAAACATGCAAACAAAAATTAATCGAGCAAGCAAGGAAGAAAGAAAAGGATGAACAGAGGAGATGAAAACAGAACTGAAAGTAGAGATGGACGACTGACCAAAACCCGGAGCGTATAGATAACCGAGAGCAGCAGAGATGAATGACATGGCCATGATCGAGATGCTTCGTCGAAGCTTGAAACTGACCCTAATGAACAACCTAGCCAAGAATGATCTGTCAAGGCAAGTTTCGAGCCACGACGAGCAGAAATCTTCAACAAAATCTCAATTCCTAGATTGGGTCAAATCTAGATCCCAAATTCGACGAATTCTAGAGGTTATTTGGGGAAATTGCCAAGGGTTTTGAGTTTGGGGAGGTTTGGTGGTTATAGGGTGTAAGTATGGGGTCGATCGGAGTCGCGCTGCCGGCTGGTGAAGGTTTGGAAATTTGGGGCAGCTAGGTTTAAATAGGGTTTGGGTGAGGGAGATTGACCGGGGTTCAAAATGGGGGGGAGCTTAGGTTAGGACAGTTAAATATGGGGGTGGCCTTAGTTTCGGGCCGGTAGGTCACATAAGATCAACGGCCAAGATGGAGAGCAATGAAACGACGTCGTTTGGGCATGGCAATGGAGCTGGACCGGGTAGCCCCACTTTGGGTTGGGGCGGATTGGGTCAAAGGTTTGGGCCCAATTAAAACAGCCCCTTTCTTTTTAATTCTCTTTTTCCTCTTTTTTCAATTGTTTTTCTTTTCCTTTTTTGATTAATTAAAAACCTAAATTAAATTCTTAAATAAAAAAAATGCAAAATTAAGCTAATTATCTACTATAATATTTACAAAAATCAATTACTCCTAGATTAAACGAGGAAATTACTAATCTAAAATTAAAAAGCTAAAAATGCAAAAGTAAGCCAATTTTTGTGATTTTCATTTTTAAATAAAACAACTAATTTACTAATTAATCCTAAACATATGAAAACAAAATCTCAATGCAATGCATGGCATTTTTGACATTTTTCATGATTTTTAACAAAAGTAAACATGCACAGAAATGCAAACAATTAGCACAAATTTCCACAAAATCCTATAAAATTGTAGAAAAATGGAAAAAATTGTTTTTCTTGTATTTTATGGGAGTAATTCCTATAGGGCAAAATCACGTGCTCACACATCTAACGCCAAAAATTTGTAACTTTCTCCAAAAATTTCCTAATGTAATTAGAGCAATGACGTCAAAGTAATAGAAATTCACGTTTATCGAAACTGCTCTAACAAAAGGTTAAGTTCGACCAAGCTCGAACAACACCTACCGGCCCTCGGCCACAACTTAACATAAGGTTAAGTTCGACCAAGCTCGAACAACACCTACCAGCCCTCGGCCATAACTTAATGAAAGGTTAAGTTCGACCACGCTCGAACAACACCTACTGGCCCTCAGCCACAACTTAATGAAAGGTTAAGTTTGACCAAGCTCGAACAACAACTACCGGCCCTCGGCCACGACATAACAAAAGGCTAAGTTCGACCACGCTCAAACAAATACCTATCGGCCCTCGGCCACGACTTAACGAAAGGCTAAGTTCGAACAAGCTCGAACAAACATATATTGGCCCTCGGCCATGACTTAATGAAAGTCTATGTTCGACCAAGCTCGAAAAACACCTATCGACCTTCGACCATATCTCCACTATGAGACATACTCGACCTGCATAAACAAAGGGCCGATATGGCCCATGGCTATTCGGCTCAAAGGATGTGGTTAGGTAGAAGGCGACAACAATTAAAAGGATAAAAAAGCAAAACATGCAAACACAGAAGCAAAAACATACAAGTATAGAAATAAATCGCGGGAATGAATAAGGTACAAGGATCAACTTTGATATTCATACTTAGATAAAGAGTTTTTTACACAATTTCTTGAAGACACCAGCAAAAATACACAAAAAGTAAAAAAGAAAACTACTGGCATTGCCATCACGCACTTCAGCACCCTTGTTATCTCGCCCTTCAATGACGTCACCACCTTGACCATCAACACCATCTACATCTCGGCCTCCAACATCCTCACCATCCTCACTCTAAGGGTAAGTGGAATCATACCAGGCATCATCCTCAAGCCGATCTACGCCCTCCTTCTCATCCTCCTCACCAAGTTGAGGCGTAGCAAGATCATAATCACAAGCGAGCCGAGCCTCGCGAGCCTTGACTCAAGCATCCTCGAGAGTCGTTCCCAAAATAGTGCCCGCTATATGTAAATTGCAGAGCACGTCCAGCTGGGCTTCATCATGGATCCACTCCTCGTACAACTCCCACATCCACAGATCTCCTTTTGCAAGGTCGAAGGTCCTCATCACTGGGCTAAGGTTCGTCCTCCTTGTCAATGAGAAAAAATAAGGGTGTAGCAGAGGTTGCAATAGCCAGAATATGGGTGGGGGCAGAGGTTGCAACAATTGGAATTGGGGCACATATAGAAGTTGCAACAATCGGAGCAGGGGCAGAGATTAGAGGTGTATCGGTCCTTCTCCTCCGGAACGATGCACGGGGGTCCTATACCTCATCGCGGTCCCTCTAATAGAACCTAGAGAAAAACAAAAAGGAAGAGAGCAGTAAAAACAATGAACACAACCATAAAATGACATCGAAGGGAAGAAAGAGATTACATGTTGAGGGGAGAGCCGGTTTGAACTTCTGGAACAAGCTCGGTCCGTCAAGGATCCCTACTGTATAGGGGAGGATCCGCCTAACCCAGTAGGCGAGATGCGCCACCAATTGGAGAGGTCGATTAGTAGTTGTAGAAACAGAAGATTTAATTAGTCGGCCCACAACAAAAAGAGTTTTAGAGAAAAGAAGAAACACAACAGCACGAATACTTACGGGTAGGGTTCTAGGTCCCAGGAAGCCAGCGACATCAGACACTACGGCCTCAGTCTTGACAAAGAAATAGTCAAGCTAGAAATGTTGAATACTCTTGTCATCCATCCTCACCACCAAGCACTTTCCCCCATGGTGGTGAAGGATTAGTAACGTTCCTTGATAGAAATGGGGGAGAAAAGGTGCACCTAAGTGGCGTACCGTGACCTCAACTTCGACTAATTCAGCAAACTTCGTCAATATCTTGATCACCTTAAAAATATAGGGGGCAAGATGTGTAGGACACATGTTATAGTGGCGGCAAAACTCTTCCACCAGTAGTAGGAAGGGGAACGAATAGCCGATGGTGAATGGATAGGCGTAGAGGGCGCACTATCCCGGATGGTGAACCCGTACTTCAGCATCACCCGTAGGAACTAACTCCATGTGGTCGATAAGGCTGAACTTAGTCTTAAACTCATCTAAGCACTCAACCATCATAATGGATTGAAACCTCTCAGTCACCACTTCCAGTGGCTAGTGAAATTGGATTTGGCATCAGGGTATCAAGGTACAATATCCTCCATAGAGTGGAGGGTTTCCTCCCTAGTGGCGGCAATTGCATCTTCCCCCTGAGCAGGGAACACGACGGTCAAAGGAGCAGAATAATCTTCCACACTGGCATCACAAGAAATGTTTGACATTGTTATGGAGATTAAGAAGAAGATAGAAGAAGAAATCAAAAGTGTAGTAAAATATTATGAAGAAGGAAAGGGAATTCCAAAGGAGAAGTAAAGAGAGTATAAAATTTTGAATTTCAAAAAAGCCTCTCCTATTTATAGAGTTTGAAGCACCAGAATCGAAACGGTTCGCCATAATTGGCACAAAGATCGAAATGGCGTAGCCAATCAAAGGTCACACGAGAATCGACGCAATGCATCGAGAATCAACATTATCATGACGCATGACGTCATGACGTCACTTCTTCTCTTGGATCAAATGGTTCTAACAAGTCACCCGGGAAATCCAAAGGCTTAAAATATGCGTCCTACAGAGAGCCACATCACCTGCTTGCACAAACAGAGACAATCGATGTTATCTATTCAGTGAGCTCAACCACGAAGACGGCCATGAACGACATTGTCCACTCATTAAACTCGGCCATGAAGATGACCTCAACAAGCGAAGGGATTAACTATATGTGCCAAAATTACCCTAGTTATGTTAGGGCCAAATCAATATTAGGAGGACCTTCAAAGGTCATCGCGCGTCATCGGCATGAGTTCGGAAAATAACGAAGGCAAGGTCGAGGAGTCAACAGAGACCGAGGTCGAGGAAAAGCACTCTCCTTAAATGGAGCAGTAACGGCTAGTTTAAGGAATAAGACTTTAAAGAGAATATTCCAGCGAATATTCTCGAAATCTGTAATGTTAGAATTTTGTGGCACATGTCCTTTTATAAATAAAAAGAGACATAGTTATTGAAGGGGATTGGACACTCATTGTAAGAAAGAACATTGTGTCACTCTCT
Organism: Nicotiana attenuata; assembly: GCF_001879085.1. Lineage (NCBI taxonomy): Eukaryota > Viridiplantae > Streptophyta > Magnoliopsida > Solanales > Solanaceae > Nicotiana > Nicotiana attenuata. The sequence goes on from NW_017670394.1 coordinate 20,425, forward strand.
AAAGATTCTTACTTTAGATACATACAAAATATACCTTTTTTCTCATATATGATTCTAACTTTTATCCGAAATTCCAAGAATAATACGAATATTCAAAGGTTTATCAATCAATTATCATTGTTAGGAGGAATATCATCAAATCCAACCCTTTTTAGGTTACTCCATTTGTATTTATTTACCTTAATGTTCCATTATATTTCATTTATTACTATTGAATGCTATCTTCTTTTTTCTTGGTGTCGCGCCCCTTTTTCTCGTGAAATCGGGTTTTGACATTGATAACTCTTTTAAGGAAGGGTTTTAAAAGAGAGAGTCGTCACCTAACAGATTAAGGTGCGTTAGGGCACCTATTTGCAGGTAGCTCTGTTTAACTAGTTTGCGTCACCAAAGATTGGGTAAGGGCTCGAAATTACCTCGAAGAGAAGGTGTTAGGCACTCTTCGAGGTCCACAGTTGTGGGTCCCGACCGAACTGAATTCTATGAATTAGTCTATGTTATCAAAGATACGGAAACAAAGGGATCTGGGGAGTTCATTATTAAACATAAATAATCGATGAAAGATAAGGTGGGGGGCTAAGTTTTTAGCCTAAAAGATCACCCCGTGAAACATAAATAATACTTCGTAACTCCCTCAAGATGGGGTGTTACTCATATTATTCAACGGGCACAAACTATCATCTCCTGCTACCCCATTACTATCTTTATGTTGTTACCTAAAGCGCACTAGTTGATTCTAAACCGTACCCTATGCGTGCACTACCCATCCCATGCCTATGGTCCAGGAGGCATTTAGACCTCTATATTTCGGATGGTTCTAGACTTAACTTAGGTTGATCAAAATGATAAAAAAAGGTGACATACAAAAACAAGTTGGACTTTCATGTAAAAGCAAATAAGAGCTCAAATTAGCCTCCACATTTAGGCAGCAAATGCACGCAACAAATTAGGCGTTTGACAGTTTCAACAGTTAAGGTTGTTAGGTCCTATAGGCATGATCTCTAGGTGATTCTGGATTCTAATCATACTGGCAGTTATGCAAAGTAATTCCTAAGTGATTGTATGGTTGCCTACTGATTATAAGTATAAACGGTTAAACCTATAGGCATGCTATCTAGGTGATTTACTTAGTGTTAGGCAGTGACAAGTAACGTGAGATATTCAGAATTACTCAGTTGTTCCTATAGGCATGCTTTCTAATGGCGTTCAATGAGGCAGTGTTTTAAAGCCTAATTTTAGTGCTTAACACAGATGGTGATCATCCTATAGACATGATTCCTACCCTTGATGATTAAAACTGGTTTTAGTTCCTATAGGCATGCATACTAAATGGACAAGTACGGCACTAGCATATCAATCAATTAAGAACCCTATAGGCATGATTTCTAAAGAGGCTGATTCGAATATACTGCAATGCAAATTGAACTTTGGTTTGTCTAATCATGTAAAGCAAACTAGGCAGGATATTCATATTTGAGCCAAAGTAAACCCCTATAGGCGGGTTATCTAACATACAATAGCAGAATACATTTTTAATAAATAGACACCTATAGGCAGGTTATCTAACACAATAGCAGAATGAGCAAAGTAAACACCTATAGGCAGGATTTCTACCCATTCTCATGCAAACGTTAAAAATAAACCTAATTTTCCCAATTCACTATTGCCCCAATTGTTATTATAAATAATTATTACAGACCACAATCGAATGAATGAATTACAAAGTAAGTAACTATTGAGAGCCTACAACGGGGCCAAGTAACTACAGAGATCCGGAGTTTCCTTGATTTGGTGGGGTATTACCGTCGATTTGTTGAGGGAATTTCATCTATTGCAGCACCTATGACCAGGCTGACCCAGAAGGGTGCTCCGTTCAGGTGGACAGAAGAGTGTGAGGAGAGCTTTCAGAAGCTCAAGACAGCTTTGACTACAGCCCCAGTATTGGTATTGCCTTCAGGTTCGGGGTCTTATACACTTTATTGTGATGCGTCGCGAGTTGGCCTCGGCGTGGTGTTGAATGCGGGATCGTAGGGTGATTTCCTACGCGTCCAGACAGCTGAAGGTGCATGAAAAGAACTATCATGTCCACGACCTTGAGCCAGAAGCTATTGTTCGTGCCTTGAAGATTTGGAGGCACTATTTGTACGGTGTCCCTTGTGTGATCTACACAGATCACCGGAGTTTGCAGCAACTGTTCAAGCAGAAGGATCTTAATTTGCGTCAGAGGAGGTGGTTAGAGTTGCTTAAGGATTATGATATCACTATTTTGTACCATCCGGGGAAGGCCAATGTGGTGGCCGATGCATAGAGTCACCGGGCAGAGAGTTTGGGGAGTTTAGCTTATCTACCGGCATTAGAGAGGCCCATGGCGTTAGATGTTTAGGCCTTAGCCAGCAAGTTTGTGAGATTGGATATTTCTAAGCCTAGTCGGGTATTGGCTTGTGTGGTTTCTCGGTCTTCTCTTTATGATCGTATCAGGGAGCATCAGTATGATGACCCCCATCTGTTTGTCCTTAAGGGTACTGTTCCGCACGGTGATGCTAAGTAGGTTATTATTGGGGACGATGGTGCATTGAGGATGCAGAGCAGGCTATGTGTGCCTAATGTGGATGGTTTGCGTGAGTTGATTCTTCAGGAGGCTCTTAGCTCGTGGTACTCTATTCATCCGGGTGCCGCAAAGATGTATGAGGACTTGAGGCAACATTATCGGTGGCGTAGGATGAAGAAGGACATAGTGGAGTATGTTGCTCGATGTCTAAATTACCAGCAGGTGAAGTATGAGCATCAGCGACCGGGTGGATTGCTTCAGAAGTTGGAGATTCCAGAGTGAAAATGGGAGAGGATCACTATGTATTTCATTGTTGGACTCCCACGGACTCAGTGGAAGTTTGATGCAGTTTGGGTGATTGTGAATAAGCTGACCAAGTCAGCTCATTTCCTTCCTGTGATAACTACCTATTCTTTCGAGCAACTGGCTCGAGTTTATATCCGTGAGATTGTCCGACTTCACGGCGTGCCGGCATCTATCATCTCTGACCGGGGCACGTAGTTTACATCACGGTTCTAGAGATTCGTACAGCAGGAGTTGGGTACTCGAGTGGAGCTGAGCATAGCATTTCACCCTCAGACGGACGGGCAGTCTGAGCGCACTATTCAGATCCTGGAGGATATGCTCCATGCGTGTGTGATGGAGTTTGGAGGTTCTTGGGATCAGTTCTTGGCACTTGCGGAGTTTGCCTACAACAACAGTTATCAGTCCAACATTCATATGGCACCATAAGAGGCTCTGTATGGTAGGCGGTATCGGTCCCCAGTGGGTTGGTTCGAGCCGGGAGAGGCTAGATTATTGGGCACAGACTTGCAGGACGCCTTGGAGAAGGTTAAGGTGATTTAGGATAGACTTCGCAGAGCCTAGTCCTGACAGAAGAGTTATGCGGACCGGAAGGTTTGAAATGTGGAATTCATGGTCGGAGAGCGGGTCTTGCTCCGGGTTTCGCCTATGAAAGGCGTTATGAGGTTTGGAAAGAAGGGCAAGTTGAGCCCAAGGTTTATTGGCCCTTTAGAGGTGTTGCAGCGTGTTGGGTAGGTTGCTTATGATCTTGCCTTACCTCCCAGCTTGGTAGGAGTTCCTTCGGTATTTCATGTTTCGATACTCCGGAGGTATCATGGTGATCCGTCTCGTGTGTTGGATTTCAGTTCGGTCCAGTTGGATAAGGAACTATCCTATGTTGAGGAGCCAGTGGCTATTGTGGACAGTCAGGTTCGAATGCCGAGGTCAAAGAACATTGCATCAGTGAAGGTTCAGTGGCGGGGTCAGCCGGTCGGGGAGGCGACTTGGGAGACCAAGCAGAATATGCGCAGCCGTTATCCTCATCTTTTCACCACTTCAGGTATGTCTCTATGCTCGTTCGAGGACGAACGAATGTTTTAAGAGGGGAGGATGCAATGACTTGGCCGGTCGTTTTGAGAGTTAGAGCCCCGATCCCCTATTAACTGCTTTCCGCTTATCTATTTCTGCTATTGTGACTTTTCGGGGTGATTCATTTTGAGTTTCGAAGTGTTTTGGGACACTTAGTCCCTAAATGAGAGTTTAAGTCTTAAGATTTGGACCGTAGTAGGAACTGTGTGAAGACGACTATGGAACGGAGTTTCGTTGATTCCGTTAGCTCCGTTGGGTGATTTTGGGCTTAGGGGTATGTATGTCCGGATTGTGTTTTGGAGGTCCGTAGCTTATTTAGGCTTGAAATGGCGAAAGTCGAATTTTTGGAGATTCGGACCGGTAGTGGAATTTGTGATATCGGGGTCGAAATCCGGTTTCGGAAGCTGGAGTAGGTCCGTAATGTTGATTATGACTTGTGTGCAAAATTTTGGGTCAATCGGACATGGTTTTATAGGTTTCGGCATCGGTTGTAGAAATTTGAAGTTTCAAGTTCTTTAAGTTTGAATTGGAGGGTGATTTCTGATTTTAGCGTTGTTTGATGTGGTTTGAGAGCTCGACTAAGTTCATATAGTGTTTTAGGACTTGTTGGTATGTTTGGTTGAGGTCCCGGGGGCCTCGGGTGAGTTTCGGGAGCTTAGCGGATCAAGATTGGAAGTTATGTTATTGTTGAAGTCTTCAGACTTCTGGTATTTTCGCACCTGCAGTGGGGAGGCCGCGCGTTCGGAAGATTAAGCGCATAAGAGGATTTGGAAGGAGTGGGAAGGGATCGTAGGTGCGAGGTGAATTCCGCATCTACGATGCCCGCAGATGCGCTAGAGAGACTGTAGGAGCGGTGAAGGACCGCAGAAGCGGACATGGATCCGCAGGTGCGACCCTTTGATCGCAGAAGTGGGCGCCGAGTTTTAAGTGAAATCCAAACCTGCAATGGGAATTCCGCAGGTGCGGGACCGCGGATGCGGTGGACCCCTCGCACAAGCGGAAATCGCTGGGCAAAAAAGGGGATTTTCGAGGGTTTGAAATTCAAATCACAAAATTTGATTTGGAGCTCGGTGGAAGGCGAATTTTTGAGAGTTTTTGAAGGAGAGCTATAGGGTAACTATTCCTAACTCGATTTTGATCATAATACATTAATCTATTGTTGTATTCTTCATCTAATTAGGGGATTTGAGTGAGGAAGTTGGGAAAATGGGGGAAAAGTTCCCTAACTAAGAATCTGAATCTTGAGTGGGAGTTAGGCGTTGGTTTTGGATGATTTTTGTACGAGTGAAATCGTGAGTGAATGAGGGTTCGTATTTGATAACTTTTACCCGATTCCGAGAAGTGGGCCCGGGGAGAATTTTGGGGCGTTTTTCTATTTTCTTGCCTTAGCTTTGATTTCATTAGCTAGATTAGCTACTTGTAGCTATATTTACGTTATGTAATTGATTTGGCTAGATTTGGGCCATCCGGAGCTGGATATTTGTGGAAAGAGCATTGTGACAGATTGATTACCTTGGTTCGAGGTAAGTGGCTTGCCTAACCTTGTGTGGGGGAACTCCCCTTAGGATTTTGGTACTGTTTGATATATGAGAGCCGTGTACGTGAGGTGACGAGTACGTACACGGGCTATTTGCTGTAAAACTCTGTTTTTCACTAAGTCTTAACCTGTTTTTCCTTGTTGAAACTACACTATTATATGTAATTGTGAGCACGTGATTTTTGCCATATATGAATTACTCCCATAAATTCAAGAAAAATAAATTTTCCCCATTGTTTGCAATTTCGTAGATTTTTGT
>NW_017670394.1:30035-81442 GCF_001879085.1 Nicotiana attenuata
TGTGTTAGAAGAGATTAGTTGTAGTTTTCCTTATTTATTCCTACCGTTCTATTTTATCTGTTATCCCCAAAAGCATGTTCCCCTCCGAGTCTTAATTATTACTTTCCGCTGTTATTGTTGTAGTGTTTGTGTGTATATATATATATATATATATATATCTACACAGGTTAATTGGTAGTCATGTCTAGCCTCGTCACTACTTCGCCGAGGTTAGACCAGGCACTTACCAGCACATGGGGTCGGTTGTGCTGATGCTACATTCTGTGCATCTTTTTGCACAGATCACAGTACCGGAGCATGAGCTGTGGACAGTAGTAGGAGCATTGGAAGCTGACTTCAGTCCAGAGATTCCCGAGGTAGCCTTGCTGACGTCCGCATGGCCCGGAGTCTCTCTTATCCTTGTTTTTTGTTTGATTTCCTTTGTATCGGATCAGACAGTACTGTGTTTTTATTCAGACTTTGTATTTAGCATTCTGTAGAAGTTCGTGAGTTAGTGACACCAGATCTGGGTAGAGATGTATTTGAGCTTCCGCACTTGGTTTTAGTTATTTATGTTTTGAGACTTCCGCTTTTATATTAATTGTCTCGTCTTTCTTTACACTGCTGATGTTGTCAAGAGAGGTTTTAAATTAATTGGCTTGCCTAGCTCCTATTAGTAGGCGCCATCACGACTCCTGAAGGTGGGAAATCCGGGTCGTGACAGGAATACAGTTCAAGTTCAGCAATCAGGCGCCCACCTGGAGAGCACGGGAATACAGTTCAAGTTCAGCAATCAGGCGTTCACCTGGAGAGCACGGGAATACAAAAGGTTTTGGTAATCAGGCGACCACCTGGAGAGCAAGGGAGAACAACAACAGTTTTAAGGAAGGGAAACAATGTAAGTGTCGGTAATCAGGCGTCCACCTGGAGAAAAGGGAAAGCATCTCAGATTACAATTCAAGTCGGCAACAAAGGAACTTCATCGGGAGAATACAAGTCAACAAGGAAACAAGAACCACAAGAACAAGTTTGAAGATACAGATAGGATTTTGTAATGCATAGATCATAGTTTAGTTTAGCTTCTTTTTATTTTATCACGGTGTAATAAGGAGTTCAGAAAGCAGTAGCAGCAGCAGCAACAGTGAAATCACAGCTTCATGGTAGTCCCAGCTACCAAAACTTCCCGAACTACACTGACCTAATTCCTTTATAGCCAAGGATATGTAGGCAACCTCGGAAGCAGGGTGCGGTCAAATCTTTCAAAAATGCTTCCCACGGAATATTCAAACGGGCAAAAATCGCTCGTATCCGCTCACTTTATCTTTGCACGAAAACTCTTCGTGTTTCCGAGCAAAGAGGGGCAGCTGTGAGCACGTGATTTTTACCCTATATGAATTACTCCCACAAATTCAAGAAAAATAATTTTTTCCCATTGTTTGCAATTTCGTAGATTTTTGTAGAATTTTTGTTAATTGTTTGCATTTGTCTGTGCATGTTAATTTTGGTTAAATTATGAAAAAATACAAAAATATGTTGCATTTGCATTTAGGATTTAACTTTGTATTTTTAAATTAATTAGTAATTTAGTTGCTTTACAAAATGGAAAAATCACAAAAAAATAACTCATTTTTACACCTTTTAATTTGAGTTTCGAATTTTGGGAGTTTTCTTTCAATTTGGTATTTAATTAATTGTGGTAATTATTATTTAGAGTTAGTTAATTTAATTTGATAGGATAATTTGATTAGGAATTAATTTAGGTTTTATTTTTAATTTTAAAAGAAATTAGAAAAAAAGAAATTAAAAAGAAAAGTGAAAAGAAAGAAAAGAAATGAAGAGAATCAGATATTGGGCTAATTCTGCCAAGCCTAAATTGAATTCTCTCAAATACCCGTCAATACCAGCCCAAACCTTCTTTCTTACTCGGTCCGTCTCACTTTAAAAAAACCAAACGACGCCGTTTCAATAGTAGGTGATCAAGACTGTTGATCTTCTCTGATCAAACCTGATCAAACGGTCTGGAACTGGCTTGTCTTTAATATTTAATTATCGGAATCCCCCACCCCCCCCCCCCTCATCGTCTCTCATTCTTACCTCCTCTCAGAGACCAATAGAAACCCTAACGCCGCCATGATTTTCCGTCGTCTCCCGCCGGCGGCACCACCACCAATCAGCCCAAAATAACACCCTAGAACCCCCTCACTCCCCTCATTCCAAATCCCACTCTGTCTTCTTCGAATCTCCCCAGAATTTCTCAAATATTGAATCGAAAGATGAACCCTAAAAATTCCAAATCGAGATTCTGTTGAAATTTCAGGTCTAATTTGATTTTGTTCGTGTGTTCTTTATAAGAACACATGATTAATATCAGATTTGGTCGGAAATTTGGAAGATTTGAGGACTCGTCGACATTCTTTACCTTTTTGCTATTTAATTTCTGTTTCTTTGTTCTCCTCTCATCTTCTCCTACTTTTTCCGTTAGTTTTCTGAGTTTACTTCCCATTTTTCTTTCATTTTCTTCACACCGTCCATTTGCATGTTAGTTTTAGGATGTGTTTAGTTATTATTTGTATTATGGCGCTAAGTTTAGAGGTGTTAGATTTTTGTTTTTGTTTGGGCCTGAACTTTTCAAGTCTTAAGACTCTGTAATTGATTATTGAATTATTCAAGAGTTTTCTGAGTTTTCAGTCTTGATTTGAATTGGGAAATCAAAGAGCCCAATAGAGAGTTGAATTGGGTTTTCAACAGACCCATCAACACTTCGAATTGGGTCAACTTGACCCATATTTCTGCCTGGCCCAGGGGTAATTTTCAGGGTCTTGGGGGGTAATTTAGGAATTCTAGGGGTAAGAGAATCTCAGTAACAGACTAGGAAGCTTCTAGGAAGCTGGGTATTGGGACTAATATGGAAATTTGTTTTTAAACTAAGGGATCCTAAGCTAAAATGAAAATTTCAGAAGGTTCTAAGGGCAAAATTGATTTCTCTGAGGCTACCCTAGAACCTTGCCTATAAAGGCTCCCTAACTTGACATTCAAGGCAGAGATCGGAAGAGATAAAAACCTGAAAAACTGAAACGGCTGAGGAATGGTTCAAAATTCTGAGTAAATTGGAAATTTCTGATCCTTTCATTAGTTAGAATTCTTTGAAAGAACTTCTGAAAAGTCACAAATTCTCATTTCAGGGCACCCTTCCTCATCAGAAGTGGGCTCATCTTGAGCCCAAGTTCAGAGGCCTTTTCAAATGTTCCCGCCCATTAGTTATTGTTAGGTTAGTTTCCTTTGGATAGTTGGCCTTTTCAACACGCCAAGTTTTAATCATTTAGTAAGGTCACCTTTAGCCAAAAGTAAATGGAATTCTCATAAGCTTCCCTTAGTCAATTAATTAGGCCCATTAATTAGTGGAGGTGAGCCATATTACATAACACAGATAGCTTATGGCCCTCCAAAGTTTAGTGTGAATTCCCTTAAATTAGAATCGAGGTGTGCCGTGCCAAATAAAATCTCAAATGCATGGCCCTCGCTTAATTAATATTTTTATCCTTAGAAATCGAGGCGCGCCGTTTAGCGAATTTTCCATGGCCCTCGCAAAATTGAAAATGCGTAGTTGCTTTAGGCGCGTAATTTAAAATTACCTTCCTAAACTCGAGTGTGTATTTCATGTGACCCAAATCCAAATCTTAACAACGTTAAATAAAGTGTGTCTCGGACTGCGGGTGCATTTCATGTGGCGCGGTCCAAAGATGTGTTTTAGATGACGTTAAAATTTTCCTTAAAATAATTAAAAGCATTTTTAAAGTAAAAATGCACATAGTTTAAAAGTGTATTAAAATTAGATAATAGGCCAATAATAACAGTTGAGCGACCGTGCTAGAACTACGGAACTCGGGAATGCCTAATACCTTCTCCCGGGTTAACAGAATTCATTACCCGGATTTCTGTGTTCGCGGACTGTAAAAAAGAGTCAATCTTTCCTCGATTCGGGATTCTAAACCGGTGATTTGAGACACCATAAATTATCCCAAGTGGCGACTCTGAATTTTAATTGAAATAAATCCCGTTTCCATTGTCACTTTAAGTTGGAAAAACACCCCTTATTATACCCTTCTGGGGGTGAAGTAAAAAAGGAGGTGTGACAGTAATAACCTTGCTTAGATTCGAAAAGCATGCTACTTATTTTAACTGTTTATTTGAACTATGTGCAGCATGTTTAGTGAAAATTTCCTATTTTTCTTTGATATGAACTTAGTCTAAACTGTATAATTCCTTGTTGAAACTGGTGTTTATGTTGATTGAGCTGCATATTTATAATGGGACTACGGAATGGTATTCAGGGAGATCCCCCTGCACATTTATGTTTGGGACTATGGGACGGTATCCCAGGAGATTCTCTTGTACTGCATATTTACTTTGGGACTATGGAACGGTATTCCGGGAGATCCCCCTGCACATTTAGGTTTGGGACTACAGGACGGTATCCCGGGAGATTCCCTTGTTGCTATTACTGTGTTCTGAGCTGTTAGCTTCCATTGAGTTCTATTCCTGTTAGCTTTCTGTATTTATTTTTCTGTAATATTCTTCTGTCTTATTTCGTTATATTTATACCAGTAGGGCGCTGACCTAATCTCGTCACTACTCGATCGAGGTTAGGCTTGGCATTTACTGGTTACCGTTGTGGTGTACTCATGTCCTTTCCTGCACATGTTTTCGCGTGCAGATCCAGGTACTGCTTATCAGCCACATTACCAGTGAGGTGAGCCAGCTGTAGAGACTTCAAGGTATATCTGACGTGTCTGCAGACCTCGAAGTCCCTATCTATTCCACCCCATGTCGACCCTTCTTGTATTTTCTTCTTTTATTAGACTCTGGAGTATGGGAGTACTGTTTCTTTCTTTAGCTTGTGGCTTATGACATTCCGAGTTTTGGGAGAGTCTATGTACTGTTCGGAAGTGATTATTGTATATGCCGAGCGAAATCTCGTTTCCTTGTTTAAATTTACTTATTGGTTGATAGCTTCTATGTTTTCGTTCCTTTTTCCGCAAATGTTAGGCATACCTAGTCGTAGAGACTAGGTGCCGTCACGACGGTTCACGGAGGGAGAACTAAGGTCGTAACATATTTAGCAAAAGACAATGACCTTGACCATTCTCCCACAGATATGCCTCCAGTAAAAACACCTTTTGCAAGAAATGAGTAACTTGTATCACATATTTTTTCCTTCTTTAGGGCAATTTCTCCTGACCCCATTCTTTACAAAACTACCAAAGTACTTAGCAACTCTCTAAATAACAATTAAAAAGAAAAAGTTCTCCTTCAGAAAAGACCAATCCAAAATATAGAAATATTTTTGCACTGTCAAATTTTTCTCCTTACACTTTTTTCCTTCTTGTAAGGGAAATTCCCCCTTTCTATACCAAAATGAACGAAATAAATAACTAAAAAGAGAAAGTTCTACTTCTTTAGTAAAGGGAAAATACAAATGATAGAAAATTTTTGGCGCTACCAAATTTTTCCCTTACATTTTTTCCTTCTTGTAGGGCAATTTCCCCTTTTTATACCACAACAAACAAAGTAACAACACTGAATAATAGTTTGAAAAAAAAAAAGTTATCCTGTAGAAAAGGGCCAATAATAAGATATAAAGTGCCTGTGCAAATTACCGATCAGTTACTTCCCTTTTCAACAGTTGTAGTAAGAAATCATTCCAGACATCAATAGGTCCTGGCAAACACCAGTGCACACAGTCCTTACGCACAGTGTCAATCAATTAAACTAATCCTAAGAACTAAGTGCACTAATGAATTACCCAGAACATTGATTAAACCAAACTAGACCAACTTAAGCTAACTAAAACTAATCAATCAAACATTAAATAAAAAAAATAAGCAACTCTTAAACAGAATCATTAAGCTTAAAACAATTGAATAAAAGAAACAAACATTGAACCAAAAATATAAACAGACTCAAATTGTTATCGAATTGGATTATCAATCATGCAGCGATTCGATTAAATAAATAAAACATGAATCAAACCATTAAAGAAGCAAAGTTAAATGAAAAACCAAAAGATAATAAAAGAGAAGCTCACTGATTCGGATTCAAAATTAAGCACCATTCAATGAGATTTGAACGCCATTGATCTTGAATTCATTACGAGGGAGCACCAGGAACCATATGGCATTGATTTGGTAGGAATCGGAGCAGTTGGGGTTTTGGCCGGAAAATGTTCAAATTGAAATTCGAACAATTCCGGCCATATTTGAGATACACGGTTAAGGGGGTTGGATAGGGGAGGCTTAGGCGGTTCTATGGTGTTAGTTTGATGTAATTTGGACGAGGTGTCGTCGTGGCCGGAAAATTTTCTAACGAAGATTCGACGAGCTCCGGCAAGATTCGAGAGAGAAGGACAGTAGATTCGAGTAGAGGAGGAGAAGGGGGACTCATGGTGTTATTTTGGGACGGATTGGTGGTGGTGGCGTCCGCCGGCGGCGGCTCCGGCGGAGTTACAGATGAGAGAGTACGAGGAAGACGATAATTGTTTTGTTTAGGGCTTAATTATTCGGACACTTTTATTATTAATCAAGAAAAGCCGTGAGCCGTTGGATTAAAAGGAATGAAGGGCCCAGATTGGGTGACGCCAAAACGGCGTCGTTTGGTGGGGGTGAGGGTGAACCGGGTAAATGGGGACTGGGCCTGGGCGTGGGTGAAAAATGGTTTGGGCTGGCAAAATAAGTAATAACAAGGCCCAATTCGGCAGCCCCCTTTTGTATTTCTTTTCTTCTTCTTTTTTTTTTAATTATTTTGTATTTTTGTATTTTCTGATTTGTTAAATGCTAAAATACAAAACCCAAAACTCAAATTGACTCTAAAATTATACTTCCCAATTTTCAATTACACAAGTTCCCTATTTAAATGCAAACTAAGACAAATTAAAACTAAAAATGCAAAAAGGATCATTTTTGTCATTTTCTTTACATTTTGTTTTAAACGCAATTTGGCTACTAATTAATCCTAAAAGGTAAAATTAAACCCTAAATGCACATGCCAAATGTATATTTTTTATATTTTCGTATGAATTAAAATGCACAAATAAATGCAAACAATTAACAAAAAATAACACAAAAATTCACAAAATTGCAAAATAAAGAAAGAAATCATTTTGTTTGAATCTTTGGGAGTAATTCATATAGGGCAAAAATCACGTGCTCACACACAGTAACATTTGGATTTTGCCAATGGCCATATTTACTAGGATGACCATCTGCTCTCAACAACATAGCTTGTGTTGCATCAAACAACCTAAACTTCAAACCTCTGTTTTCCCCTTCTTTTTGAGCAACCTCAAGTTCTTGTAATTGAATCTTGTTAAAATCCAAGTTATATTCATCCAACACCTTCTCATTCCTCTTAAATGGCACTGTCCTTACACAATCTCCTCATTTATCCCAAACTCCATCTTCAAAATGGGATGGTGCAAATGTCCTCAAAAATGTTACTCCCTTGTAATTTTCCAAGCTATTAATAGCCCGAAAAGCCGTCTGAAAAGCCTTTTGGTAGCTGAAATATGATGTCAATTGGCTAACATTTGCTTGTGAACAGAATAGGCAGCCAATGAGACTATGGTTTAAGTAAAACATAGTTGGGCGGAAGAACTAGTGGCCAGCAGAGATGATCACATAATCGAAACATAGTTGGATTTTAGTATATTATTCATGCACTAGTTATTCAACCATTAGCATATAATAAGGTGTTAGACTTTCACACTAATTTAACATATGAATTGTTATATTTTTAAATGGTTTCAGATAATCATGAGCATTACCGATTTAACCGATGTACGATGATTTTTCTTTAATTACATTGACCTTTTTAAGGGAACAATAACCAAATCCACGTCCCTCAATGGCCAAGAAATCATCATTCAAACCACATGTCACTAGTTCAAAGCTTGTTACAATTACCTAGCTCTATTTATCATATTATATGTTCCTCCCTTCTAGCTAATGAAATTACAGTCAAAACTGTAGAGAAAGATATACCATAGTCTAGAAAGGCCAGTCTAGTAATTTTATATATATTAGTTGGTTAGGTTGTTACTAACAACGATTCCTAATGTTAGTTAGTTAGTTAGTTAATGCTTATAATTAGTTGTTAATGGTTAATTAGTAAGCTACCTATATATATATAGATATACATCTTTATGTAATTCAGTTAGATAATAAGAATCACTTCTTTCTCTCTTAGTTTCTATCGCCCTCTCTATCTGTTTCTTCTTCTCTCATCTTCTTTTCCATTCATCCAAATTGGGTTCACCCCAGATATTCATGGTATCAGAGCGGGATCAGCTAATTTAGTAGCTGAAACCTCGATTCTGTTAGTAGACTGTATTTGTAAAATAATTCTGGAAATATAAATGAATATAAACAGAAATGAACATAAACAGAAATGACATAAAACCAATTCGAGCCCACTGAATTCACAGTGTTTTCTTAAGGAATTTAATCCCCTCTTAGTACCCAAGGTTATGGATTATTTCCTCCCAGGATAGAACGAATTACACACTGGTGTAGTGGTACTTCAAACCCCAGTATTTCAGCGAACACAAAGTTCGGTAGCAAATCACACTTACTTTTTACTTTGTTTGATGCTAAAAGTATGCAGAAGAAGGAGAGAAAATTCAGAAAATCGTAGTGAAATTCTAAGCAGAATAGTGTTGTATTTATAGCCAAAGTTGGGCTGAAATCTGAAGAGGTGCAACTCTTCAGAATGGCTATTTATGCAAAACGCCCACANGAATGGCTGTTTATGCAAAACGCCCACAGCATAAATGTCATTACATAAATGGCTATTTACTCAACAATAAAGAGGGAAAATAAAGAGGAAAAATTGAAGAGGGTAGTTACTTTTCTGTTACCAAAACAGAAAAAAATGGATTGGATTTAATATTAATATTCTGTTATTAAAACAAATAGTTAATAACATTTTTGTTAATATTTTACTATTAACAAATAAATTTGGTCCAAAAAGTTAATCAATCAATCAATCGATCAAATTCAAATCCGAATCCGAATCCGAATCCGAATCCGTAGCCGTAGCCGTAGCCGTAGCCGTAGCCGAAGCCGAAGCCGAAGCCGTAGCCGAAGCCGAAGCCGAAGCCGAAGCCGAGCGAGCGACGACGACGACGGCGCGAGGCTTGCCTTCTTCTCAACTCTTTAAGAGCTAGAAGAAAAGCAATTGCTTATATACCCATAAAAAACCTCTTCCTCTTCCAATATGGGACAATGCCCATTTGCCAAGGGGGAACTTAAAATTTCACTCAAAAATTTCATTTCCCTCCATTTCCCATTCACCCTCTTTTAAGTATTTAATATATTAATTAAATACATCCAAAACCCAACAGGTAGTTCCCTATTAATTAGGAAATTGATTTAAAATATATGAAATTAAAACAAACACCTAAAAATAAGGGGGTTTCCTTATTTAGATTTTAGGGTAACATGAAGGAAATCAATATCAAATGCAGTCCAATATTTCCTCATTTGCTGCCTTTTCAAGATATAGTTCTACGTCATACGTATTTGCATTTCAACTCCAATATCTTCTTCTCCTTGATAGGGTATATTTATATTATATACGTATATGTCATTAATATATGTTTTACATTTGAAGTAAATATATCACATAATCTATTTACATACGTGTAGTATACATAATATATATAATTTATATTAGCATCAATCTATTTCCCCCGCAATTGGAAACTGGGGCAGAATTTTGAGGAGAACCCTCAAAATTCCGAAGTAACTTCAGCCCGCAAGCAACCGTCAGAAGTATCAACCCATTAAACTGGGGCAGAATTTTGAGAAGGACCCTCAAAATTCCAAAGCAAGAGAGGTTGCAATGTCCTGAACCACGTCACAGTCATCGGTTCATCTAAAAGCTATTTCTTATATACTTATGTCATATCTTTAACAAACTCATGCCTGTTTATTATCGAAATCGCTTTGTTCAGCAATGCTACCCCTATGATACATACCGTGTCATCAGATCAAAGCCGAGCAGATCAAGCAAAGTCAGCGGGGACACGAACTAACCTTTCCCCTTTACAAACTCACGATTTTTCTTTGGATGCAGGCACCTAAGTCACAAAATCATCGAATATATTACACAATCATACTGTTCAGGAAGACAATTCTCAGAACTGTCACACCTATTCACAGTCGCTATCCGCATACAATATCCCCAGCAGCCACGATATCACAATCAGCTACCAGCTATCAGCTAAGAAATTTTATTACTATTCGCCTTTTATCCTTTGCATAAGGCTACCATTCTGCCTTCCAAGACTAAAGCTCTGTCTCCATCTGCATTCTTGCATTGCATAAGGCTACCATTCTGCCTTCCGAGACTAAGCTCTGTCTCCATCTGCATTTCTCGCATTGCATAAGGCTACCATTCTGCCTTTTGAGACTAAGCTCTATCTCCATCTGCATTCCTGCATTGCATAAGGCTACCATTCTGCCTTCCGAGGTTAAGCTCTACCTCCATCTGCATGGCTGAAAGATCGCCACCTTTATTTGCTTCTTGCATCGGCTGAAAAATCGCCACTTTACTTACATTTTGCATGGCTGAAATATCGCCACCTTTATTTGCTTCTTGCATCGGCTGAAAAATTGCCACTTTACTTACATTTTGCATGGCTGAAATATCGCCACCTTTATTTGCTTCTTGCATCGGCTGAAAAATCGCCACTTTATCTACATCTTGCATCGGCTGAAAGATCGCCACCTTTATTTACATTTTGCATGGCTGATGATAGGCTATAATTGCATATTTTAGTCGCTTATTACACTCGAATTTACTGCGCTTTAATTGAGTTTGCGCTTTAATCGCTAGTGTTTTGCACTAATTGTGTGTTTTATGCCTTGTAGGTGTGATTCCGAGCTATATAGATGTTATGGAATGAATTTAAGTGATTTGAAGCTTTGAAGTCTGAGTAAAAGCTCAAGGAATTAATCCGGGATCGTGTTCGGGGGTCAAATTTGATAATTAAGTGCGAACGAAGACTTGAGGAGGCATATTGCGTGCTGTCTAGTAAAATAGACATAACTTTTTGCTCAGAACTCCATTTGGGTTCNTTTGTTGTCCTCTTCGATTCTCAACCGAACAATGAGATCTTCAAGGGACATCTCCTTGCATTTGTGTTTCAAGTAGTTTTTGAAGTCCTTCCACAAAGGAGGCAACTTCTCAATCATTGCTGCTACTTGAAATGCTTCATTGATGACAAGACCTTCAATGAAATTTCTGTTAGTAAAAATACTAAGATTATTACTTTCAACATCAATATTAATTTGATTTATACCTTCAGCAAGGAGATCGTGAATAATCACTTGCAATTCCTGGACTTGGGTAATAACAGACTTGCTATCTACCATTTTGTAGTCCCAAAACTTTTCAGCAACAAACTTTTTCAACCCGGCATCTTCGGTTTTATATTTCTTTTCAAGCGCAGTCCACAGTTCCTTTGACGTTTCCACGCCACTGTAGACGTTATAAAAAGCATCCTCCAGCCCGCTTGGAATATAATTCTTGCACAAAAAATCTAAATGCTTCCACGCCTCAATCACGAGAAAGCGTTCAGTTTCTGGAGTTTCATCGGACAGCACAGGAACATCTTCCTTGATGAACTTCTGGAGACTTAGAGTAGTCAAATAGAAGAACATCTTTTGCTGCCAGCGCTTGAAATCAATCCCGAAAAATTTTCCGGGTTTCTCCGCCGGTGCCAATGCTGCCAGAGTCGTTCGGCTTGTTGAGGCATTGGCAGTCACCATTGGAACAGCTTGGTTCTCATTCTCATTAGTCATTTCTGTAAAAGAATGACACAAACGTTAAAATCACCTAGATTTTAATAGAGTACAAAACCACAAAGGTTTTACTCTTCCAGAAATAGTAAGTACAAATACAGAAAATATTTTAAATTCCTTAAGCTTGTTAGTAGACTGTATTTGTAAAATAATTCTGAAAATATAAATGAATATAAACAGAAATGAACATAAACAGAAATGACATAAAACCAATTCGAGCCCACTGAATTCAAAGTGTTTCCTTAAGGAATTTAATCCCCTCCTAGTACCCAACGTTATGGATTATTTCCTCCCAAGATAGAACGAATTACACACTGGTGTAGTGGTACTTCAAACCCCGGTGTTTCAGCGAACACAAAGTTCGGTAGCAAATCACACTTACTTTTTACTTTGTTTGATGCTAAAAGTATGCAGAAAAAGGAGAGAAAACTCAGAAAAAGTGAAATTCTGAGCAGAATAGTGTTGTATTTATAGCCAAAGTTGGGCTAAAATCTGAAGAGGTGCAACTCTTCAGAATGGCTGTTTATGCAAAATGCCCACAGCATAAATGCCATTACATAAATGGCCATTTACTCAATAATAAAGAGGGAAAATTGAAGAGGGTAGTTACTTTTCTGTTACCAAAACAGAAAAACGGATTGGATTTAATATTAATATTGAATATTAAAAGAAATATTTAATAACATTTCTGTTAATATTTTACTATTAACAAATAAATTTGGTCCAAAAAGTTAATCAATCAATCGATCATTTGACCAAATCCAAATCCAAATCCGAATCCGAAGCCGAAGCCGTAGCCGTAGCCGAGCCGAGCGAGCAACGACGACGACGGCGCGAGGCATGCCTTCTTCTCAACTCTTTAAGAGCTAGAAGAAAAGCAATTGCTTATATACTCATAAAAAACCTCTTCATCTTCCAATATGGGACAATGCCCATTTGCCGGGGGGGGGGGGGGGGAGGACTTAAAATTTTACTCAAAAATTTCATTTCCCTCCATTTCCCATTCACCCTCTTTTAAGTATTTAATATATTAATTAAATACATCCAAAACCCAACAGATTCAACTTCTTCATTCACAAAATCGAAACAGTTCTGAAATCTACTTCTTCATCATTTCAATCCTTGAAAATTCTTGATCGCTATGGCTGGAAATGAACAACAAATTGTTCCTAATGGAGTTCCGACTGTTCCTCCTGGAGTTCCTACTTCAATTTCTAGTCAAGGAGGTTTGTTTGTACTTGATTATAATCATCCGCTGTTTTTAAGTCCATCTGATGTTAGTGGCATTCAAATCATATCATTTCAACTAACTGGTATTGAAAACTATTCCTTGTGGTTTAAATCTATGAGAATGGCTTTGTTAGGAAGGAATAAGTTGGGATTAGTTGATGGGTCCTGTACCAAAGAAAGTTACCCAGAAAATTTGTGGAATTATTAGGAACAAGTGAATGCCATAGTACTTTCTTGGTTGATGAATTCTGTTAGTAGTGGGTTGCTGGGAGGTATAATGTATGCCTTAAGTGCACAGGCTGTATGGAATGATTTGCATGAGAGATTTGACAAAGTTGATGGCTCAAGATCGTATAATTTGCATAAAGAAATTGCAACGAAGAGTCAAGGAACAGCGTCTGTCTCTGCATATTTCTCAAGACTAAAAGATCTATGGGAGGAATTTGAGGCATTGGTCCCTGCACCTGGGTGTGACTATCCAAAATCAAGAGAATTTGTGGTTCATTTGCAAAAATTAAAATTGTTTCAGTTCTTGATGGGATTAAATGATTCCTATGGTCAAGCTAGGAGTCAGATTCTGCTGATGAGTCCAATGCCATCAGTTAATCAAGCATATGCCATGGTGATTAGTGATGAGAGACAAAAATCAGTTGCTAATAATGCTGGCTTACTGGGAGCAAATCCTGCGTCTGGAACTAATCAATATGATGTAGCCATGTATACCAAGACTGGTGGAAATAATCAGAGACTAACTAGGAAAAATTTCAAACTGTTCTGTGAAGTATGAAAAATGAGAGGACATTCTAAAGAAAATTGTTACAAAGTTGTAGGCTATCCTCCTGAATATAGGTCAAGGAAAAGGAACACAAATACACACAGTGCTTACAATGTGTTATCTGATATTGGTATACAGGGTAATCCGGTGTCTAGCAGCAATTAAATTGAGAACAGTTCTCAAAATTCTCAACTAACAAGCAGTGCAATGAGTGTTAACAATCCTCAGAACATTGGACAAGTAACCAATACTCCTTGGATGGCAAATTTCACTTTCACTAAAGAACAGTATGATCACATTGTGCAACTACTCAACAAAGATAATTCAACTTCTACTACTACTACAGCAACACCAGCAGCTAACGTAGCAGGTATTCCTTGTGCTCTATTAGCCTCTAATAATCTTCAAGAATGGATTATAGACACAGGAGCTACAAATCATATGGTAGCTGATTTAGAATTGTTAAATAAGGCATCCTTAATACAAACAAATCAGCAAAAGAAAGTACACTTGCCTAATGGAGAAACTACTCAAGTTACTCATATTGGAACTAGTGAATTAACAGAATAGGACACTATAACTAATGTGTTCTACATCCCTCAGTTTAAGTATAATCTCTTATCTGTCTCTAAAGTAACAAAAGAAATGAAATGTTCAGTTGCTTTCTTCCCTGATTTTTGTATATTTCAGGAACTCTTCAGTGGGAGGATGAAAGCGATTGGTAGAGAAGACATTGGTTTATACATTCTCAGTAGACAAAAATTACCAGGAAATAATGCAATTAGTTTAAACACTAAGGAGACAGGAATCAGTAAAGAAGTTAATTCAAATGACATTGATCTTTGGCATAGGAGACTTGGACATGTATCTGCTACTGTTCTCAAGAAGCTACTATCTGCAAATGCACAAGACATATCTGCTAGATTAGATCTATGTACTACTTGTCCTTGTGCAAAGCAAACTAGAAATCCTTTTCCTATCAGTAGCATAAGAACTTCTACTATTTTTGAGTTAGTTTATATGGATTTGTGGGGTCCTTACAGAATCTCTACTGTTGACGTAATAGATTCTTTCTAACTGTAGTAGATGATTTTTCTAGGATGACATGGATTTTCTTGTTGAAATTGAAGTATGATGTGTGTATGGTTGTACAACAATTTTTTAGCTTTGTGAAAACACAGTTTGGAGCAATTGTTAAAACAGTCAGGACTGATAATGGCACAGAGTTTGTTAATTCAATTTGTGAGAATTTCTTTAAGAATCTAGGAGTAATTCATCAAAAGACATGTCCTTATACTTCTCAGCAAAATGGAGTAGCTGAGAGAAAGCATAGACATATCTTAGAACTCTCTAGAGTTATAAGGTTTCAAGCAAATATACCAATCAAATTCTGGGGATATTGTGTACTTGCTGCAGTATATATTATTAACAGATTGCCTAGTTCTGTAATTGATAATAAGAGTCATTATGAAAGACTATATAACAGAAAACCTACACTACAACATCTTAAGGTTATAGGCTGTTTATGCTATGCAAAATTGGTTAATCAGAATGATAACTAATGCCTAGAGCAGAACCTTCTGTTCCCATGGGATATGCTACAGATCAAAAAGGATATGTGTTATATGATCTAATAGATAAAAGATTCTTTGTAAGCAGAGATGTTCAGTTTAGAGAAGACATATTTTCTTTTTAAAACAAATAGGACAATAACAAATCTGTGTTTATTCAACCAAACATAACAGACATACTCTTATATATAATAGATCCAATACCCCAAACTACAACTCTAGAAGGTCACATGTATTCAAATCAACAAGAAGATCCAATTACACCTGAAATTACACAATAGTTCACACAATATTTTGAACCCAACTCTACAGAAGTTGTACAGACTAACAATCAACAAATCTCAGTCATACAACAAACAGATCAAATTCCACAATCAATTACTAGTCAATTAAACATAAGAAAGTCAGGCAGAGGAAAGAAACCACCTATATGGATGAAAGATTTTGTGTCATTAACTGCACAATAGAATGAACCATATGCAATATCAAAGTACTTAACCAATGAACACTTAAGTCCTACATATCAAGCCTACTTAACAGAAACCTCAAATACTACTGAACCAACTCTATATTCTGAAGCTATAAAGGATCCTAAGTGGATAGATGCTATGAAGGCTGAGATTGAAGCCCTTCAAAATAATCACACATAGGACATAGTAACTCTGCCTAAAGGTAAGACTCCTATAGTTTGTAAGTGGATATACAAAATCAAATATAAGGCATCTGGTGAAATAGAAAGATTTAAAGCTAGACTAGTAGCTAAGGGATTCAGTCAAAAGGAAGGGATAGATTATCAAGAAACCTTCTCTCCAGTTATCAAAATGAAAACTGTCATAACTATATTAGCTATAGCTGCTACAAAACACTGGCATATATATCAAATGGATGTATATAATACATTCTTACAGGGAGATTTATTAGACGAGATATATATGGATTTGCCCCAAGGATTCACAAGTCAGGGGGAGAATAAAGTATGCAGACTTGTCAAATCCTTATATGGATTGAAACAAGCTCCTAAGCAATGGAATGCTAAACTAACAGAAGCTCTTCTAAAGTCTCAATTTCAGCAAAGTCAATATGATCAGTCCTTGTTCTTTAAGAAAACTGCAGAAGGTATCACAATGGTACTAATATATGTAGATGACATGCTTATAACTAATGATTCCCTGAAATTAATAAAGGAAACTAAATCACATCTACAACAATCCTTTAAGATGAAAGACCTAGGGGAATTAAAGTATTTTCTAGGTATAGAATTTGCTAGATCAAAACAAGGAATTCTCATGCACCAGAGAAAAATATGCACTAGAATTGATTTAGTTCAAAAACTACAGTAAAAGCATAGAATTTTTTTAATTTAAACAAATTTTACTTTAAAATTCTTAATGTTGATTTAGCCCAATATAATATTGCTATAGGTAAGAGAATTTTGGACAATTTATTAAAAGTTATAAATGACAATTTTTTGTCTACTAAAACACTAACGTAGGGGAAGTCTTGGTAATACTTTACCCAAATTAAAAGTGAATATATCTTTAGTGCGCAGATTATAATTAGGATAGTGTATAATTAGTTTTGGTTTGTTCTTTAGCAAAATAGTAGTAGTTTAATTAGGCTATAGCTTTTCTTTTCAAAGTTTCAAGTCAACGCGAGGAAAATATATAACGTGAAATCTGGGTTTTTTAAAAAAAGGAATTCTAAATAGTTCTAGATCCATGTTTACTGCGTATATTAGTGTTTCTTGGATCTGGAAAGGTATTGTCAACTCTAAGTTGTGTGAGCATAAGCTAATGTCATTTCCAAATTCCAACTCATCAAGAAGAAAATAATCGAAATCTAACATCAGCATAAATTTGTTTAATCCTTAAAAACAACCACGTGTGTTTTTTTTTCATTGATTTTCTAATGTTTGATTCCGCAATTCGTAGGATGCACAACGTGTAATTAATGCAGAGCAGAACTTCTAGGATAATTAAATCAAAAGTTACCTAAAGTCATAAGCTTGAATGTTATAGTATAAACATGCTGTATAGATTACCTTGCTAAGTTCTAATTAATCATTACATTTTGCTGGACTTACTATGTATGTTATATTTAATTGCAAAGATCCCATCTTGAATTCCCTATTTTCGGCCGTAGAAAAGGCAAGAATAGCACATTAATTATCTAGCAGCGTAATTAAGCATCATATTAACGAGGCTTTGCCATGCAAGATTTCAGATCTTATTAATTACTTCCAATATAAGTATCAAACCTTCACTGCATGTGGAAACTGAAGCTATGTCAGAGTTTTAAAGTCAGCGAAGAAATAGCTTGACAGTCCAATCCTCGTTATCAAAGAGAAATAGCTTGTTGCTAGCTCAAGTAGTGGCGGACCCAGAATTTTTATCAAGCGGGTTCAAAATATAAAAAAATAAATGTACAAAGACGTAAAAAAAAAATTATTAAAAAGGTGTAATTTTCTTTCCTAAATTGTGTATATAAAGCTTTCCTAGTCTAAAAAAGAGAAATAAGAAACTTTCTTAAATGTATACATAGAAATTTTCCTATATTGTATGTGTATAGGGGAAAAAAGAGAGTGCTGTATGTAGGGTAAAAAAGAGTGCCCAAAATACAGGGCAGACTGGATAAGAACCTAGGCATTCTGGGGATGTTGAACCCATTTTGCCAATGGACCAGGCAGTGATGTTGTGCTAAGCGGGGTCAAGAACAGTTATATCATAGCATTTACTGGAAGAAAGATAAAATATACCTATATATACAGTGTTATTTTCCGACGAAGCGGGTTCAGATGAACCCTCTTGACCCCATGTGGGTCCGCCCCTGAGCTCAAGGTAATCTCTCCATCTTAATTATTTTATATAATAATGGTGTTTGATCGGGTCACAAAATTTGAAAAAGAAGAAAAAAATTTGACACACACTAAAATACACTTTGTGGCCGTAAACATAACAAATATACCTATAGCTGGTTATAAGAGCATGTCAGAATTTAAGGATAGCTGCGGAGCCAGTATTTCTTAAAAGGGGATTTAAACAAATGAAAAAAGAAAAGGTTATCATGTCTTACAATAACTTTTGAATCATTTTTGCTACTACACTAGAAAAGACTTCATTATGTAATGAGATTCAACAATTCAAATTTATATATAATTATTCTTACCCTGCTTGAGTAATACAATTTTTAGGCAAAAAAAATTAAGATGGAATTGGATCCCCTCCTTATCTATAGCTTCATTGTTTATTAAGGGTTAAATAAAAAATTTAAAGTTAAAAAGGACAACCAGGCACCCGTTAGAAAGCTTTTAATTTTTTGGACCAAACTAAACATAGGGAATACTTAGTAAATTAACCAACCGGCCAATCCCACCAAACAAAAAAGCAAAACAAAACAAAGAAGAGTACTCTACAGAATTAGGGTTGTTATTAAATGACAAAACATGGCGATGAACGAGAGGTTACCCTGGACAAGAGGCATATCAATGATTGCATATGGTTTCTTGCAACAGAGTCTCCAATAAAGGCGAGAGATTTATCTCTAACAAGTTCCAGAAATTGACGAGGATCAAATATTGGCAGCTCGCAATCATCTGGTTTCCATTTCCACTTCAAGAATCCAGTATCAGGCCTCCCATATTTCATGCAATTTTGATGTTCTTGAATTTGAAAGCACGTCATATTTGTATAGTAGGGCCCTTCTGGATTTGGTATCCATTCCCCTGAGAATAAGTCGCACTTTTTAATTGCTTGAGGCGCCACTGAATAATATGAGTCACTTTTCGTCAGATTAGTTTGTAGACTTTTCTCATCTTTTTCTGCTGATGATATTATGATTTTTTCCTGTTGTTCTTCTCTACTGGTCAAATATTCCTTTTTCTGCGATACGTTATCTTGAAGTGGTACTAAAGAAGAAGAAAGTACTTGTGAGAATTTATTAGGATAATAAATGGGGATGAGAGTGAACAAAATAGCGAGGGCAACGAATGGAGCAATCTTTGTCGCATTCTTCTTTCGTGTTTGTAGTTTTCCTAATGCAAGCTCAAGATCTTGGAAATTCATGGAGAAATTAAGAGAGTGAGAGAAGAAAGAAGAAATAGAGATGTGACTTGTGAGTGAAGAAGCATTAGCAAGAAAGAGAGCTTTAATTTAAAAGTTCTAATTAATGTGCATGTATTGCTAAATTTATTAACAAATAATGGCCATGTGTTGACTAAAAGTTACACCAGAATGGCCAAGGCAGAAAATTCGTACCTTCCTTCTAATTTTTTGTAATATCACATGTTTGTTATTTTAAAAGAGTTAAGTTTAAAGTTAAAGAATTTCTAAAATATAATTTTCTTATTAGACTAAAAGAAAGAGCATACTTTCTATTGGTCGAACAAATAGATCATACGGGATATTTTCCTCTTTAATTTTTGCTATTATTATTCCATTCTATTATGAAGCTATATATCAGTTTGAATTTGCCTTTTTAAGACAACTAGCAGGGATACAGGGCGGATATATGTTTATGCAAGCGGTGTCACCCGATATCGCTTCGCTGAAATTTTTTACAAAATTATATGTAAACAATGGTGTTAAAAAATAAGAATAAGATTACATCAAGTTGACACCATTGACAAACAATGGTGTCTTGGTCCAGCGGTCACATTGGTTCCTTGGCCTTCAATGGTCCTAGGTTCGATTCTGAACAGGTGTTAATACCAAAATTTATTTGCTTATACAACAACCCAGTAAAATCTCACAGAAAAATTTATATTTGAATGTGTTTTATTAAGACGATCTTGTTTTATTAATTAGTTCATAGGTTGGTGAAAGTCGTACCAACTAACTGTAAAAAAAATTCTCTCCGTACAGAATCACATTTACTTACTAACGGTAACAAAAAGCCCTCCTTCGGGTGACTGGGGCATACCCGCCGACTCATGGCGACACCGACCGGTACTGAACTGGCGCGTCCAATGAAGAACATAGCTCCCACAGTTGGGGTGACCGACCCCATAGAAGGAATTAGTCCAAAACTGGACTATGCAACAACTATTGCTGCACCAATGAAGCCAAAATCCAACGGGAGGAGACTTGGTGACCCTAATGTCAAAGCTAGGGTTACTACACACAATGGAATGGCAGCTGTAATTTTTAAAGTGAGCGATTACTACGGCGTTATGGCTGAGGAGTGCAAATACACAATCATTGGAAAGTTTTTAAGGAATAGACCTAACACCGAACGTATTCGATCGGTTTTTGCTGAAAAGGTATCTCTAAAAGGGGATTTTAAAATTGGTGCTTAAGATTTCAGAACTGTGTTCGTAGATGTCACTAACGATGAAGACTGCAAAACAGTTTGGTTCAAAAGATCTATTGAAATAGATGGAATGATTATGTGGCTCCAAAAATGTTTGCCCGACTTTAAACCGGAAGAGGATTCTCCGATAGTACCTATCTGGCTTTTGTTAGCGGGGCTTCCCTTCCACTGCCACACATGGAATTACGTCAAACAAGTTTTGGGACCTGTGGGGGTTCCTTTATCTATGGACATTGCTACAGACTACAGATCAGGCCGAGCATGGCTAAAGTAAGGGTAGAAGTCGATCTCACCAAACCATTGCTCCAATCAGTTTGGGTTGGTACTGAAGATGAAACTCAACCTTTAAAGGGACATACTCAGAAGCTAGAATACGAAGGTGTTCCTAAATACTGCAAGTTTTGTAAATTGTTGGGCCATTCATTAGTTCAATGCAGAATGTTTGAAAAGGAGAAAGAAAATGAAAAATTGAGTAAACAAATGGCACACCGGGATGCCAAAGCTATACTAGAGAACAATACCATAAAAGCAGCAGAGGGCAAATCAAAGAAAAATGATGGAAATATACCTACTCAAGAAGAAAACAACAATGAGAAAGGGGAATCAAGTGTAAAGCAAATAAATAGGGCTAATAAGTAGAGACTGAAGGCAGAAACAAAAACAAAAAAAAAAGAAGGGAGAATCAGGCTGCAATAGAGCAAGAACAAGGTAGGAAGGAAAAGGAAAAGAAAGAGAAGAAAAACCAAAAGAGAAAGGAACTCAGGAAATTGAAGGTTAAGAATATTACCAGTTTCAAAAATACTACAGACACGATCATTAAAGGAAAAGGTAAAGAAAAGACCAGGGATGAAGTAATTGAGGAAGTGGCAAACCAAACGACAATAGAGAGTGCTGGAAAAAATCAGGAAGAGTTCAATAAGGAGGAGAACAGCAAGATGGAAGAAAGTAACAAAAACGATGAGAAAAGAACTACATGCTCCAGTAACAGGCGGATAAAGGCGGGCTCCGTCAATCAGGGTGAAGATCAAGTGCCTTCTAAGAGTGAGGACCAAACTTTCCGGGAGAAAACCGATGTAGAACAAGTAGAAGAAAGTGCAATATCTCCAGAAACTACTTATCTAAAGGGAGGAGGAAATATAACCATCAAGCTAAAGATAGTCAAAAAAGAGACTTCCATCACAGAACACAAGGAGAGAAGAAGCGACAACAGTATGAATACTGACAAAAGGAAACAGAATGATAACATACCGCAAAAGCCAAAAAAATTCTTAGCCAAGCAGCCAATT
Source organism: Nicotiana attenuata (assembly GCF_001879085.1). Classification (NCBI taxonomy): domain Eukaryota; kingdom Viridiplantae; phylum Streptophyta; class Magnoliopsida; order Solanales; family Solanaceae; genus Nicotiana; species Nicotiana attenuata. The sequence goes on from NW_017670394.1 coordinate 52,045, forward strand.
GAATCAGAGGATGCAGTTAGCAGGGAAATAGACAGTATTACGCAAAGAGAAGGATTATCTCCTAGAGGTAGATCTACAACTAGAAATAAGAAGCAACACTTAGCCAGGGTAGCCTTTACTGGCGAGTTGAAAAAGAAGAAGAATGTGATTTAGCCTCTATAATTCCAATGATTAGTTCTATAAATTGGAATATAAGGGGAGTTAAATCAAAAAAAATCTTTTGAAAGACTGATTCAGCTTGTTAATTTGTATAAAGTTCAACTAGTGACTATTCAGGAGCCTTTTGTCAATTCGACCAAGCTGGAAAACTATAGGAGGAGACTTGGCTTTCCAAATTCAGCTGCTAACAAGAATGGAAGAATATGGTGCTTTTGGAATGATTCCATAGAAGCCTCCATACAATCCAATCATCACCAACAAATCACCTTTTCCATGAAGTGTCTACCCTCTGACACCAACTTTTGGTACACTGTCGTATATACCAAAACCAAAGCCAGGAGAAGGAAGAGACTCTGGAATAATCTAAGATACATTAGTGAGAGGGTTACAGGCACCTGGGCAATAACAGGTGATTTAAATAGCATCACAGCTCCTGAAGATAAGAAAGGAAGGAGACCTCACAAGGTAAGACATAGTTTAGATTTTATTGAATGTAACGATGATTGTGAAATTTTTTATGCAGGTTTCAATGGAGATATATTCACATGGGCAAATGGAAGAAATAAAAGGAAGGGAATCAACAAAAAATTGGATAGGGTCCTACTAAATGAATCATGGGCTGACATTATGGGAAATACAGCAGTTACTCACTTGGCTAGGAAAGGATCAGATCATAATGTGCTCCTCATCAAATGCACCACTGATAATAGTAACCATACCAAGTGTTACAAGTTTCTAAACTTTTGGACTTCTCAACCTGGTTTTGAGGAGATGGTGCGAAACGTATGGAACATGTCTTTTGAGGGCAATCCCATGAGAATCCTCCAAGAAAAGTTAAGAAAACTAGCCAAAGAACTTAGTTCATGGTCCAGGATTTCAAGAGGTGATATTTTTGAGAAGGTCAAAAATTTTGAACTACTTTTGACAGAACAAGAACTCACTATGGACATAGATCTCACTTACCAGAATAGACAAGAATTGAATAGAGTGTCTGCTGAATACACCAGATACCTGAGTATACAAGAGTGTATCCTTCTGCAAAAGGCTAAAATTCAATGGAGAAATGAAGGGGTCTCTTGCTCTAAATATTTCTTCAGTGTCATCAAACATAAGAGAAGGAGAAACTTCATCCACAGGATTCGAGACTCCACGGGAAATTGGATTGAAAATGGCAATAACATAGGGGAGGAAGCAATTCAATACTTTAATCATTTGTTTAACAAAGACGATCACAATCCAGTTTTTGCAGTTCTAAAACAAATTGACAAAGTGATCACTGAAAGAGACAACAACCTTTTGACAATGATTCCAGAAGAAGAAATGATTTTTAATACTATTATGGAGCTCAGCCCAGAGAGTGCTCCGGGCCCAAATGGGTATAATGGTTTCTTCTATCAAAATTGCTGGAACATTATTAAGACTGATATTGTTAATTTTGTGCAAAATTTCTTTAGAGGCAAAGGGCTTAGCAGGTTTTTCACTCACTCATGTCTTATTCTTATCCCTAAGGTTAAGGCTCCTGTGAATTTCTCTGAGATGAGACCTATCAGTCTTAGCAATGTCTCCAACAAGATCTTGTCAAAGATAGTTGCTTCTAGAATCAATAACTTCTTGCCTAAAATAATCTCTGAGAACTAGACAGGATTTATTAGTGGTAGAATGATCACTAAAAATGTCCTATTCATAAAATAAAGAAGGCCAATTCTAAAGGCAACAAGATTATCAAACTTGATATGGAAAAAGCATATGACAGTGTCTCTTTGGATTTTTTGACTGAAGTTCTAAGAAAGTTAGGTTTTTCAGAAGCATTTATTGATATTATTATGAGACTAGTGACTAATGCTTGGTATACTGTATTGATCAATGGTGTTAGAAAAGAATTTTTTTTCACTCTACAAGGGGTCTTAAACAGGGAGACCCCCTATCTCTTACTCTCTTTGTAATTACTGCAGAAATACTTTCCAAAATGTTGAATAATCTTTTTCTAAAAGGGAAGTTCATTGGCTTTAACATGCTAGCTAATGCTCCTCAAATTAATCATTTAGCATATGCTGATGATGTAGTTATTTTTATTCTTGGGACAGGAGTTCGTTGAAAATGATTATGAGAAAATTAAGAAGATATGAAATGGTGTCCGGTCAGAAGATAAATACTGAGAAAAGTTATTTTCTCACAGTCCCTCATAGTGACAGAAAGATCAGGAAGAACATAAAAAATATCATTTGTTTCAAACACAAGAACTTTCCCTTCACATGCTTAGGAGTGCCTATTTATATTAGGAGAAAAAAGATTTGTTATTTTGCTGACATAAATACTAAAATTCTGAAGAAAGCAGGCGGATGGCAGGGAAATCTACTGTCTTACAGAGGAAAGGCTATAATTATTCAAAAAATCCTTCAATCTCAAACTATGCACCTACTGGCAGCCATTGCACCTCTAAAAGCAGTTTTGAAACAGATTGAAAAATATTTGGCAGATTTCTTTTAGGGATACAGTGATGGAAAAAAGAAATATCACTGGGTGTCTTGGAAGAACCTCTGTTATCCTAAAGATGAAGGAGGAGCGGGCTTTCAAAGCCTAAATGATATCACAACATCCTTTGTCATGAAAAGGTGGTGGAGGCTCAGAACTCAAGATAACCTGTGATCAAAGTTCATGAAGGCAAAATACTGCAAGAGAACTAATAGTGTAGCAAGGAAATGGTCATCAGGTCAATCACAAAGCTAGAAGGAGATGATGGAGATCAAGAAGTGCAATGAACCTCATATGATCTGGAAAATCAATAATGGGGAATCTATGTTTTGGTGGGATAATTGGACTGGCATTGGTCAGCTTGCCCTTTTTAACTATGCTAGATTTAACTTGGGTAACATCCATGTAAAAGAATTCTTAAACTGGAACAACTGGAATAATTCTAAACTTCAGGAATTGCTTCCTCCTAACCTACACTATTACATCAATCAGATTCAAATTTTTGACCGAGGAAAGAATGACTAATATTTTTGGATGCCCAATCAAAATGGAGAATTTGGTTGTGTGTCAGCTAGAGAATCCACAAGGCAGAAGAGAAGTACTAATGATACCTTCAGGAATTTGGTATAAGAGACTCCCTTTTAAGATCTCTTTTTTAAATTGGAGAATCTTGAAGTACAGGCTTCCCATGGATGACTCTATTAATAGATTTGGACAACAAGTAGTTTCCAAATGCTCCTGTTTTGTTCCTGCTAGCAATGAATCATCCTTTCATCTATTTGTGCAAAGCCAATTTGCTACAAGGGTGTGGACATTCTATGCTAACTATATTGGAATCAGGTATAATGCTTGTCATCGTAAGAATCTCACGTGGAGCTGGTGGAGTCAGAATACTGGCAATAATATGCTTAACCTCGCTCTAAAGTTTGTTCCCTCTCTGGTTTGCTGGGAACTATGGAAAAGAAGGTGTGCTTCAAAGTATGGCCATGTGAATGTGTCACTAAGAAAAGGCATTCATGAAATCTTTCTATACCTGAAGATTGAATTAGAAAAGATTCCCGGCACTTGCCTCTGAACTCGAATTGGAATCAATTCTCTGAGATAGTGGAAAGGTTAAAGCCTAGTCTGACCAGTATCCCGGTCTATTGGTTAAAACCTCTTTCAACTAGATACAAACTGAATACTGATGGGAAGTTCTATGATCACTAATAGCAAGGCTAGAGTAGGAGGAGTACTTAGAGATCAGAGTGGTTCGATGGTTATGGCTTTCTCTGTCTCCATGATCTTTTGCTCTAATAATATGGCTGAGATTCAAGCAGCAAACTTTGGATTGCAATGGTGCATGGATAATAATTTCAACAAAATCATATTAGAATTGGACTCTAAGATAGTGGTTGACATGATCAAAGGGTCTAGTAAACCTTCCTGGAAGTTGCAATACTGGATCACTAGTATTCGGGACAAGATGGCGCATCTTAATGCTGAAGTTTCTCGCTGCTTCAGGGAAGCTAACATGACTGTTGATGCCATGAAAAAAATTTGTGTTATTCAAGATTCCTCCAGAATCTTCACAAATACTAATGAACTTCCTCGAGCTGCTAGAGGAAGTTATATTATGGATAGGACTAGTTTGCCAAATTTTAGAATTAGATCCCATAAAAAGGGTATAGGTTAAGGTCTTTGAATATATAAGGATTCTCGGGGAATAGAGAGTCCTAATTTGATCAGGGTACCTTTTTTGAGAGCTAATTTGTTTGAAGGGCAACCCCCTGTTTGTTCACACCCCCACCCTTGTATTCCTTTTTGCTTGTATTATCNTTATGTATTAAAGTGCTTAGGGAGGTGTAGTCACTCTTATACCTAAATGTATCATACCCGTCCCGCAGCCTACATTACAACCAAATGAAGTCCTAATTGATCCTAGACTGAATGAACTCGAATTAGTGGAGTAGTACACTACGGGCAAACCTATGGTGCATTTTTGTGGCATATGAATGTTCTTTTTGAGAGTGAGTGAATTCTTTCTATCTTAAGTTCCTAATTGTTCTTAAATGTTATTGTGTGTGGAACCACTCTCATTTGTTATGAAAGGGCACTTGATTCATGAAGGAAAGGCGAGTCTTAACCTCTGCGCTAGAGTAAGTGAGTAAAGTTAGGAATATTTCGTGGCATGGGAGAGTCAGCTCTTGAGGCGAAGATGTTACACTACTATGCTCAATTCTTGTGAAATGTTCTTGGTGTGACGAGCTAAGGGAGTCGCTTAGTGAAGTTAGGCTGTTGTAGAGTGTGGTTTTATTGCTCGAGGACGAGCAATGATTTAAGTTTGGGGTGTTGATAATAGATGATAATCATGCGAGTTAGCTAATATTTGCACTCTAATTTGGCCGCACTTTACCTATGTTTGATTGTAAAAGATAACAAAATGCTCTAATTACGAGTTTATTGCTTTGCAGGAGTCACTCCGAGCTAGGAGAAAGCTAAAAGAGTGTTTTGGAGTCAATATGGAGCATGGAAGGCCAACCGAAGGACAACACGATCGAAAAAGAGAAGGAAGAGCAAAGATGAAGTTCGCGCCTAGGTCCGCGGTCAATCCACGGCCGCGGACAGAACATATGCTAAACCCGCGGTCCATCCGCGGCCGCAGACAGAGTGTTTAGAGCCAAACATCGCTAGGTCAATTGTGTAATTTCTAGGACGACTATCCTTGACCTATAATAAGCCCAGCTCGCCCAAATAGAGGATATCGAGGTTTTTGAAGTGTTTTTAAAGGCAAGAACAGACAAGAAGCAAGGCAGAAGATTCGGCATAGAGTTTTTACCTTTCTTCGTCTTGTTTTTATCATCGAGAATGAATTATATCAGTATGATTATGAAAACGATTATCCGTAGCTAAACCTCTAATCTAGGGTTGATGGAACCAATTGTTGGATGAAGTCTTGATTACGTTTTGATATAATTGAGCCGTTTCTTACTCTATAATTGTTCAACTATGTGTTTTCCTATGATTAATTGAAAGGGCCCTTGATTAATCGTGTCTAGTTACCTTGTGTTGCTTGAGAAAGAACACTGGGTTAGATTGTTGTTGAACAACACCACTTTCGGGTAAGTTAAGAGATTAATTACTTGAATTTAGAAGCAGGGTTAGAGATAACGAAGCTTTGGTGGAATGATTTTGAGTTGCATAAATTGTTAACTAGAGTAGTTCAAGAGAATGCTTCTAGTAAATTATCGTAATTGATCGAGAGATAATTGCGGTAACCCAGAGCTCATATTTCTTATAGAGTATTACGGTGAGATTATAGATAACGTGTCATGAATTAATCTGACAATTGGGAAAATCAATAACCCTAGACCATTTTACCATTGAATTCAACTCTATTCTTGATTATTGCTAGTTTTATTATAATTATTCCTTAGTTAACTAAATTCTACTAATTATCTATTAAAAATCTTACATCAGGGGATTGTTTGAGCTATTCATTAGCAGTGTTAAAAGTTGTAGTAAATATGTTAGTTCCCTGTGGGATTCGACTCCGGAGTGAACCGGATTATATATTTTCAGCGACCGCTTAGTCCTTTTTATAAGGCATAGTTGGGCGTGATCAGTTTTCATCGGAAGGTTCCCCTTAAAATATATAACTCACACGTCTATTCGTGAGTGGGTTCAAGGAACCGTTAAAGCTTCTTATTCTAATATGATCGCGCCGTTTGCCTTGGCAATATAATAGGTACATCTATGGTTCGTGCCGTTCGACCCTCGGCAGTGCGTACGATTGATGGGATCGGGTCGTACGCCTCGGCAAGATTATGTATCACACTCTCATGGGAGCGGTGTTGATACCCAATTTCTCCCTATATATTTTCAATATGCAAAATAACTTCAAAATAGCACATATATGCATACATAAGCATATCCAAGGGTTTTATTATTTTTTCCATAATTTTTAAAAGGTTTAAATTNTTATCCATAAAATCCCCAATAATTATTTCCAAGATGATTATCTTGAGAATTCTTCTATTGGATTTTTATATTTATGCCAAAATATTGCTAAGGAAATTTTGAAATATTTTTACAATTATATTTAGTATTTTTAAAGCTAAATTGCACATAATTACAATATTAGCCATTTAAGGTTTAATTATGTTTTGCACGCATAAAATTGGATCCTATATTTTTAAATTGTTAATTATGTACTATAAATTACATTAGTACTTTAAATTTATTTTTCAGAAACTATTTACTATTTTTTATAAATTAAAAGGGAAAAACTGGCTATTTAAATAACAGCCCATTTGTATTTCAATTATAGCCTAAATCAAACCCCAATTTCCCAGCCCTATTTTTAATTAACACCGGACCCCAACCCAATTGAAAACCCACCGGACCAAGCCCAAGCCCAGATCCTCACCTACCCCATTCAATCTGGACCGTTGATCATTCAGATCAACGGTCCCCAGCTCCCCTTCCTAAATTAAACCCAAACGACCCCCCCAAACCCTCTCACTTCTCCACTCAACCGACTTTCATCTTTCTCTCTCTATCTCTGGTTCTTTCTTGAACCTTCTCCCCTCCCCTCCTCTCCGATGAACTTCACCCACCTTCTCCGGCCATCTCCTTGCCTGAATCTATGGTGGTCTCACCACCTACCAGCCTTATGACTCCCTCTTGAACATGTGTCACTGTTTTGAGGCCTTCAAGTGAACTAGAAGCGGTTCACTCGCCTCCTATGGTTTCCCATGCCATTTTCCGGCCATCCATGGCCGTTCCAGTAAGATCCGTAATTTTTCCGGCTGGATCGGTAACTTCTCGAAGTTCTCTCACTTTTCTGGGTTCTCCGAAACCCTAACTTTAAAGACTTTCCGATTTTTCTTTCAGATCTGTCTTAGATCTGTGTATGTTATGAACCTCTTAAGCGTTTTCCTCAAAAGTTCTCCGATTTTTTTTTTTAAAAAGCGACTCTTCGTCTTCATCAATTAGGGTTTTCTTAAACCTCTTTTTTTTAAAAAGATCTCTTCTCCGATTGTCAGTGTTGTTTTATGATTTTTACTATGTTTGAACAACTTGTTTATGCTTTTCTTCTACCTGGTTCATCGTGTTGAAAACCCTAATCTTTGGTTTTACCCGGGGTCCCGGAGTTGTCCTTGTTTATATGCCTGTTTTGATTGGGTTCTTTACGGTTAGCTCCTTTTCCTTTGTTTGCCTTGAATGATTCTGAGTCCTTACTGCTTTTTTAACTCGACTTTGTTAAAACCCTAATTTCCTAAAAATTTCCTCACTTGTTACTGTGAGTTTAACTACTTCCTTTACTTGTTTCTATGTGTTGGTTTGATCTCCTTTCCTGTTGCTATGTGATAGCCCTAACTACTTGACTTTGTTGATTACCATGCTTCGACTAGTCCCTAGCCTGCTCATGTTACTTCTGCATGTTTATATTCATCTAGTTTGCTCCTTTTTGTCAATATGCTTGACCTTGCATGTCTGATACACCTGTTCATTCTTTTCTATTTATATGCTGAATTGCAGAATCATGATTCCTTCTTGATTGATCTTGATTTCCTCAAGTTACGATTGATTGTAAAGGTTTTCTTATAAATCCCTAATTTTACTCGTTTGATTAAGTTGATTGATCCTCATTCCTTTATTTGCTGTGATGTTTCACCCCTGCTGAATCCTTTCCCCAAATTAAGTATGTTATGTACTTAGACTCAATTGAATACTCTATATTTTTACCATCCCTTATATGGTCAGAAATCAGTCTTCTTTAGATTGATTTTTCTTTCCTTAATTATCCTGTTAGTATCCGTTAAGTAGTAATTCCTTGATTAAAGGGAAGTATTTGTATTAATGGCATTCTGATTGTGATTATTTCCATATTTGTGTTAAAACTTTACTTGTTACCTTATTTTCTACTCGTAGCTATAAATACCCTACCCTCTCTTCTCTAAACAGGGAACAATTGAGTTCAAAAACACACACTTACACATTCAAACTCTCTTTCTTTCTCTACTACTTGTGCTACTGCTTTTTCTAGTCGTCTGAAAGCCAAGGCTAGACTGTGGAACTCTGTTTGCTTTACTTTTCTTTTCCTGCACTTTTCTTCTTCAACTGGTATGTCCCTAGTTTAAATTCCGAAACTCAAACCTATGCGTTTCCTTGTTGTCAATCATTGTCTCTTTCTGCACTGACTTAATGGTTCATGCTGTTGCACTTTTGTTTACTGCTTTACTCAGCATGCTTAAAATTCTGCCCTCTTTTGTTCAAATGTAGTTAGTATGTTTACTTGTTTTTGCTTATGTCCCTCAACTAGCATGTCTTTTAATGTACTTGATTCATGACTAATTATGTGTTTCTATTTTGGGTCCTCTATGTCCCCAACCCCTACTCCCTGTTTGTAACTGCTGAAGCATGTACTCCTCCCTGAACTTGTTCTATGGTTTTGTTGCCCCTATCATGTGCTCCCTTTCAAAACTCTTCTGCTGTTCTACAAACTTATATCAAACATGCTTTTTTTTAAAACTATTTCAAGCACTCTCACATGCACTCTTAGATCATTAGGTTCTGCCCTATTCGTGTGAGCCTTGCCTTGGGACCTTTGAGCTCCCTTTGAACTTGGGCCCTTCCACACTGCACCTACTCTTGGTTATGCAATCTGGGTGTGAGCACTGCCCGGGACCCTTTGAGGTCCTTAGGGAACTCTGACACACCTAGGTATGAAAGAAAGCTTTGGAACAATATTGGCATTTGAGGTGGTTTATTACATAACTCAGATAGGAAGTCGAATCAGGCTTCCTATAGTTGTAACTTCTTATTTTTATTTTCGCTTATGCAATTCAATCACATGGTTTATAATAATTTGTAAACAAGTATTGGGGTGGCTAGTGAAAAGGGATGGGAGACTATGCATGCTATAATGATTAGGGGTAGAAAACATGTTATTAGGTTGTTATTCCTAAATTGCGCAATAGAAACCATGCTTAGGGTTCATGTATGCATTTAGAAATCTTGCTCTTATGAGATTCTGCAATCCTGCCATATGCATTTAGAAATCCTGATCTTAGGAATTTTGCAATCCTGCCATTGCATTTAGAAATCCTGCTCTAGGAATTCTGCATCATGGGTCTTATACATGCATAATAGATATCATGTTCTAGGATCCTGTTTGCATTTCATTTAAAACGCCTAGTCAATTACTAATTCATGAAAAAGTAGTAAAAAATTTCATACTGTGATGTTTTCCAACAATCTCTGCAATTAGAATAGCATGCTCTTAGGGTAAAATAATCTCCCACTGTCTCAATAATTCTAAATAACTGTCGTATATCGCTTTACGCCTAGGCAAGCCTTAGGTAATAACTTTAATAAAACTGGAACTGCCTTTGTTTAAATTATCAACTGTTAAAATCAGTAGGCAAACCTGATTCGGACTTCTTTTCTGAGTCATGTGATAAATTTGGTTCTGATGTTATCAATCAAACACCATGCTTTAGGATTTTATATTCAGGCCTTAATTGTGTATAAGTCATGCTGTCTATGTGCATTATCTGGGGAGGTATATCTAAACCTTCTATTCGTTTTCTGTGTTTCCCCCCCTTTAAATACAGTCCTACCTATTTTATATGTCGTCTTAGTATTTTGCCTTTAAACATGAGGGTCTGCCTAGAACCTCCTTCTTATAGGATAGGAGTCCTAACCTCCTGGACTGACAGGAAGGGACGAGTAACAGCATGCAATAAGAATCGAGACCAACCCTCGCTTTAATTACCTTCACGGGGTGGGAAAGGGTAGATACGGATATGATGACCTGTGCGCTAATGCCACGCGTATCCCCTTTTCTAAGGAGTGATTACCGGGCATTGTACTGATGTGATCCATATTACAAACAAACCTAGGACCCCTTTACATTCGTAAGCAAGCTTAGATTATAACTCTTTTCAAAACCTTGCTTTTATTAATCGTTGTTTTTTTTCAAACGCTTTTGTATTTTGACTTAAATCCCCTGCTATGTGAGCCTTACTTATCTACTTGCTAATTGCACAAATTTACAAAAACGGTCTGGCCGGGAACCACACTAGTGGATCCTGAGGGGTGCCCAACACCTTCCCTTAGGATAATTTCAAGCCCTTACCCTATCTCTGGTTATCAAACGTAGTTGTAGGTAAACCTTGTAGGTGCCCTAACGCACCTTAAAAATCGTTAGGTGGCGACTCTTCAAAAAACGCAATACCCAATTCCCAAAAGGAAATGAGTCATTACACCTCCATCAATGTCGAAACCGGGACTCCTCTCCGCGGAGGGAAAAAGGGGGAGCGACAGCATGGCGACTCTGCTGAGGATCTTTTTAGGCTTTTACCATTTCAGATTGTTCTTGTGAATTTGTACCCCCCCCCCCCTTTATGTGCAATTACTTGTTTAATTTCGTTAAAGCATTTAATTTCTTTTCAAAAGCAAAACTGACATATCTCCCTTGTTTCTTTCCTTTATTGCTTTAAATTATGAAACTGCTGTATTTATCGCTTTCTTAACGTGCAAATACATGTCAACATGCTTTTAATTATTGCATAATCATGCTCAACATCATACTCCACTCGTGCCAAAAAAATACTATAGCAACGCTTTTAATGAGTGGTTGCGCTCTTCCTATATCATTACCCCTAAATTCGGAAAGGCATATTTGCGGTAAAACCAGTCGATCAGCGGTGCAGTCGACAATTTCGTGCCTTCCCCCTTGAGTTGTCCGCTCAAGGGTACTAGTCTAAAATCCCATAAAAACCTTACTCTGTTAAATTGTGCATGCATCATGGTCAAACCTAGCCGGGTCAGTTATGTTGTCCACATAATGATCCTTTAAGATAGCCTTGTCCAAAGTCCACTGGGTTTCCCTAAAACCCAAACGGACACCATCACGTTCTGTGCATTTATTTGGAGAACTAAATGCTTCATGCTAATTGTTGATATTTAATGGTCAAGTCCGGTGGGGGTGAGGGTCTAACCTTGTTTGCCTTGCAGAAATATGAGGCACGAGATCCCCAGCTTCGGAATGGTTAACATACCCACGCTTTTGCTCGACTGGTGGAGGAATCTTCCATCGAATGACCAAATCAATGAATGGAAAGAAAGGGCTGTCAAGGCTGGCGAAAAGCTAGATTATCTGGAATATAGCCTGTTAGAATTGGAAGGAAAAGTGAGGAAAAGAGTCAACGACTGCCAGAACGCTGAGGGAAACGAAGAAGGACATCTGGCGAAGGTGTTCTTACTAACGAGCCTACGCGAGCTGGAAGATTTGATTAACAAGAACATTCAACTTGAGGAAGGTCCTTCTGGGACCAATAGGCAAGATTTATTTTCGCTTTTTCTTAAAATGTAATAAGGCCAATGGCCATTAGTGACTTTTATTTCTTGTTTATTTAATGTCGTTTTGGGATTCGCCTATTTTTTTCTGTCAATAAAATGCGGCATTTAAGCATTCTAAGTTCTCCAAATGAATTTGTCGCTAGCCCTACCTCGGGCACAACGAGGTTCCCAACTTAGGACACGCTTTACATTATTGCACTATGTGTTTAAATATTGCAATACTTTTTATGATCCTCACTGACTTGGTTACCTTTTGTTTTTGTTTTTATTATTCTCCTCCCCAAAGGTTAGTTCGTGCACTCTGGCATCGTCATCTTATTCCACGAGATCCAGAGGCCCTCTACCCACTCCTCCTCTTAGTCCTGTTAAAAGCAAGAACAAAGGCAAGATGGAAGATTTGAACAACATCAGGAAGGAGAACCCAACTGAATGGGTTGAGGCCACTGATGGCCATGGTATTCGGGTCCCCAACGAGAACGTGTCACAACTTGAGCAGAAGCTATTGAAATTTCAGGAAGAGCTCGATCAGGTTCGAAATCTGGCAAGCCTGTCATTTTCCCTCAGCACCCCAGATGTCAACTTCTCCAACACCCAAAACCCTACACCTCCTCAAAATATCCCAAAACAACAGAATCATCCCGTTCTACACCACGTTGCTTGATTACGACCAACCCTGCACTACTATTAAGCAGCGAGAGAGGTCGAAGTAGCTTTTATCCGATTTAAGGTCGGGATCGAATTCCACAGAGAGTTAGATATTGGAATTGAGTATCTACCTAGAATGGAGTTGTGTGTTTTCTCCAAATTGCACTTCTACACATTTTTGGGTTTTAATTATAATTCTAAGTCTATAAACTACAATGCTCAATTTAACTACTATAAGCTAGTATTAAACTATTGCAAGTTGTTCTTATGATAAAAAGGGCACTAGGGTAGTGACTTTCGCCTAGGTGGTCAATTAACGAAATCTTGAGTCTAAAGCTAGATTGACACATTTGGGGAGTATGATATACCCATTGCTCGATTCTACTCACTCTATACCTCTCGGTAGTTCGAGTGATTTTGCCCGAATTGACTTTCTCAAGACCAATTAGGTATGCGAATTTGCACAAGCAATTGAGGATCAATTCGGGTATTACGATCTCTCGGTTAACCCTATAATTGGGGCTATCAATTCTCTTGAGTACGCCCCTATTCCTTGTTGGACTAATTCTAGAGACTTAGGCTCTCTTTCTCAAGAAGAGCAAAAGTCAACTAAACACAAACTAGTGTTTGCAACCACTAATTTAGTAATTAAATATGGAATTAGCCCAAATATCAAACCCCCAAAGTCAATCAAGCTCTAAAATACAAGACCCATCAATTACCCACACTAGGGTTGAGCCACAACCCTAGCGGATGGGTCTAGCTACTCATATTTAGAGAGAGAAACAAAGAAATAGATGAAAAACAACTCATATTAATTAATTGCTAAGATAAACTAGAAGATTCAATGTTGAAATGAAGATAAAATTGCCCAAAATAGCTAAGAAAACCGAAGTCACGAGCGCAGCTACCAGCTAAATCTATCTGCTTAACCTAAAAATGGAAAGAAGTTATTTATACTAAGCTGACAATTCTGGACAAAAATGCCCCTGCGGGGTTAGTGCGGATCGCACAAAATGGACTGCAGTCCGCACTAGGGCTTTGGACTTGACAAAATTGCTCTCTGAACTTGGGCACCGCGGACCGTAGAGTATGGACTGCGGCCGCGGAGGCTTCTAGTGCGGTCCGCATTAAATGGACCGCGGACCGCATTGGCTTGCCACTTGGAATTTGCAGCTTTTTGATTCTTCTCACTGCGGACCGCAGAGAATGGACTGCGGCCGCGTTGATCTCAGTGCGGACCGCACAAAATCCTAGTGCGGCCGCACTGCCTCTTTGCCTGAAAATCAACCTCTCTGAATCTCCTTGTGCGGACCGCACAGAATGGTGTGCGGCCGCATTGGGACTGTTCTGCCTGAGCTTTGTCTTGTCTTGGTACTTCTGCAAGTTTCACTCCTTTTAAGATGATCTTTGACATCTTGTCACTTGTTGATCAAACCTGCAATCAAGCACAACTTGTGAGCCTTTTGGGACTATTTTGTACGAATTTCCAATCAAAACATAAGCAAGGAGTATAAAATGCACCAAAGTCCCTAGTTATCATGATCCACACAATTTGTCATATATTACATGAAAACTAGAGCAACAACTTTTTATATTAAGCTAAACTGGTAAGCTCACCCGCGCGGCCGATACTAACACTGCTAAGCTATGACTTTATGACATATAATTTTTCTCATATCATATTATTACATCCCAATATATATCCATATATATGTTATATTTTTCTGGAAGTACTTCAGCAGATTATTTATTTCAGTTAAGAAATGTACTTGATTATGGTACATTTTGCTATTATCACCCGCGCGACCGATAATAACACTGCTAAGCTATGACTTTATGACATATGATTTTTTTCATATCATATTATTACATCCCAATAAATCCATATATATATATGTTATATTTTTCTGGAAGTACTTCAGCAGATTATTTATTTCAGTTACGAAATGTACTTGATTATGGTACATTTTGCCATTTACCTAAAATTGAATGATATACTAATGTCATATTTTACATTAAATAAACATTTGTTTTACAAAATAAAAGTCTTATACAATGATGATGATGATACTCTTTCTTTATATTCTATTATCAATATCTCTTTCCTTTTTCACTTCTATAAGAAGTTATAGAGCTATAACAAAGGTACTAATTTGGGTTAACTAAATGAGTAATTTATTGTATTAAAATGACATAAAAGTATGAAAAATAATATACAAAAAGGTCTAAGAGAAGTGTTGGTTCACCTTTCCTAAGACAATTTCTATGACTCCTGGATGATGATGACCCTATAGATAATTATGTGACCCAAAATTCTTCCGAAGGAGTCATGATGGCACCTGGTCTCTAAAACTAGGTAAGCCTAACATTAACAGAAATAACGACAATATTTGCCAACATTGAACAATTTCAAACTAGAAATCTATGTACAATTACTATTCCAAAACCGGTAGTAGAAGTCATAAGCCTTTCTAGGAGAAGTTATACATAATGAACATCACTATTACGGAACAAAAGAAAACAATGGAAATAAATACAATAGAAGGTGATTTCGGTGCCTGCAAACGCCCAGCAGGTGTACCTTGAAGTCTCCAGCCACACCAAGCATAAGTCTCAAAACCAACCCGATCCGAAGTACCTGGTTCTGCATAAAAAGATGTGCACAAGTGTAGTATGAGTATACCACGGTAGTACCCAGTAAGTATCAAGCCTAACCTCTGTAGATTAGTGACGAGGCCAGGTCAAGACACTACCGAATATATAACCTGCATGATATGACTTAACTCTAACAAGAGAGGACTATCAGAGTAATACCAATAGCAGAAGGATATCGAATTGCAAATAGTAGTAACGATAAGAGGAAAACACGAATGAAATTGAGAATTAACCAAGTAATTAAACTACAACATAGTTGGGGTCCGGATGAAGCATAAATGAGTTCAAGTAGGGAAAACGATGTTAACTCAACCAATTGAATCGTTTCTAATACACAATTCCAAAAATTCCTTTCCTCGTAATCTCATATCATAATCACAACTTCCAAACCTTTAACACACATGGCACCCTTGTGACCACATATTTCCATCTCACTTTGCCGGCAAAATCCACGTGCTACTCAGTACATAATATCCGTGTCACATGCTAATTAAGGTGTCCAAGAGATATTTACTTATATATCATAAAGTAATAGTACAATTTCTAGACCAACTAGGAAGTCAGTGACAAAGATGGGTTTATTTTAGAAATCATTTGAGTGAAGAAGAATAACATTCCCAAATAAAATACAACATCAAATAAGCTATTGAATTTAATATAGGGTTTATTAAATTAAGACATAATAAAGATTCCTTTTTCAGTGAAATAAAAACCTCAGACAGGTTAAGGATATTAAGTTGAGAAATTAATTGAAGTAAAATGTAACAACTATTAGAAATAGTAAATACCAAAATATACGGCGAGTCTTAACCTAGAAGTCACACAATGTAGCATGATATTAATTCTTCTTTTTTTAAATCACTATATTACTAAAAGCTAAGCAGGGCAGGAGGTAATGACTCAACGTAGTAAATTCACTTTGAAAATCAATTCACTAGAATAATAGTATTAGGAAAAGAGCTCAGGAAATGACGGCAAGGCAATAAGTCAATAACAATAACTCGATCCTCAGAACATAGTGAAAACACGAAATACAGATTATCAGTGTCTCGTACGAAGGAACTGAAGCCAATAAAACAGGGGATGCCGAAATACAAGATATGTTGCGGTGCGTGATCAGCTCCAACCCTGCACCACTATATAATGGCGAGGAGTGGTCGATGCAGCTTTTACCCGAAAGTCGGGATCGATATCCACAGGGAGTTAATATTGATTGGGAGTTGGGTTTCTATCTAATCTAGCTATGCGTGTTGCTCTTAATTGCACTTCTAACCATGCTTGTATTTGTTTCTATTCTACGTTAATGTTGTTGATTGCTGAAAATAAACTAAGTACAATGTTTTTGTAGGAGTTTTCTCAAGTGATAAAAAGCACTAGGGAAGTGACTTACACCTGGGCGAGTATCTAATGGGGCCTATAATTTAGGACAAGCTTGTTATGATTGGGATCGTGATATAACCATCACACATAAGTGCTCACTCTATACCTCTCGATAGTTTGAGTGACTTTGCCCGATTTGACTTTCTCAAGTCCAAATGGGTGTTCATGCATAACAAATGATATTGGCTCAAGTCGAGTATTACTATCTCTAGATTTAACCCTTTAATTGGGGCTATCAATCTCTTGAATGCACCCCAATTCCTTGTTAGCCTAATTTTCGTAGACTTAGTCTCTCTTTCTCAAGAAGAGTCTAAGTCATCAAGGCACGAATCAGTGTTTGCAACCACCAATTCTACAATTAAAGCATGAATTAAGCTAAATATCACTAGCCCATAAACAAATAAGCCCTAAAATTGAAGACCCATTAAATACCCACACTAGAGTTGGTCACAACCCTAGCTAATGGGTTTAGCTACTCATAATCAAGGTAGAAATTAAAGATGGAGATGAAATATAAGGCATAAAAGTTGATTACAAGAACAAAATCTAAGAATATAAGCTAAAGTTACTATAAAATTACTCTAAATGGTAAAGTACGGTTGTTCACGAGCTCACTGATACAAAAGATAACCTAAAAATGTGAAAAAGATCTATTTATACACAGCTGAAATTACTGGACAAAAATACCCCTATGGAGGTTCCGCTGTGAGCGAAATACTGAACGCCTTAGTGTATGGACTATCGCGGTCACGCAAAAACAAGCGTAGACCTCGTTTCTTCACTTTTGTGCTTGGTTTGGACTTGATTTCGCGAGCAACGTAAAAGTTACTGCCTCCATGTTAGCATCAACCGTGGCCGCGTAATTTGGACGCGGACCGCGCTCCTCAGTCAAGCTCAACTTGCAGGGTCTCTGAACTTCGATCAACACTCTCAGCTGAAATACCACCGCGGCCGCATCAGGTATTCCGCAGCCGCGCTTTTTCATCACGGTCAACGGTCACTGTTGTCTCTGTTGTCCCCAAAACATCTTCTCTGAATCTCACTTTCGCGGACCACGTAATTGTGGCCGCTTTAACGGTGGACCTTACGCGGCCGCGCTTTTCCATCGCGGTCGGCGCTTCAGTCCCAGCTTTGAACTTGTGCAATATTAACTCCTTCATGAGTTGATTATGGCTTTCTTGCCTCATTTTGACCGAACCCTGTAGACAAGCACATTAAGTCGTTTTTGGGGAATACTTTTACACATTTTTTATCCAAAACCTAAGCAAAAGAGAGCATAAGATAGGCTAAAATCCATAGTTATCAACTCCCCCAAACTTAAGCTTTTGCTTGTCCTCAAGCAAACAAAGTAATTCCTACCTCCACAAGATAAAAGAAAGGAAGATTTCAGCTGTTCTAAGGAGACTTCATCAAGTATCAATTGGGACTAACAATTACCCTCAACACAAATGCATTATCAACAACACATAACCTTTTTAGCACCATAGCTCTAGAGCGACACAAGAGCATCAAGAGTTGACTTAACTCATCAAGGAAGCTCGCTCTACTACGTAGGTCATTGTGGAACCCAAACTCTTACTCCTCTACTCTCCATAAGCAAACCTCACTTTAGATTGTAGCACTCAGAACAAGGATTGTGGAAAAGTACGCTCATCTCTCTCAAAGGAAGGTCACAAGTCCGGCTCTAAGTACCATAAGCTTGCCCCTTATGTAAATCACCATTAATGTAAGCTCACTCAACTTGAAATCATATAGGGCTTTTACGGAAATGTAATGAAGGCTTTTGGTTCAAGGTAGGATATATCGGTCTATGAAGGTCTCATCTTTCCTTAAGCACTTCAGTTTTCTCATTTCGTCTCATACTTTCTTTACTCTTTGAGTCATTTTCTTCTTCCTTAGGGGACTAGAGAGACACACAGTCACTCTTTCTTGTTCATGATAATCATTTTAATCCTTTTCTACTCATTCCAAGCCTTTCATCATTGCTTCCATTGAATCCCTTTATTTTTCTATATTATTCACTTTCTCTTTTTACTTTCTGACTTTTCTTTCTTTTCTTTTTGCCTTTTCTTTTCTTCATTGTGTACCTTTTATCACTTTCACATTCCTCGTCTCTCTCCCCAAACTTATGTTTTTGCCAATTGTGCTAAGGAAAGATGGGATGCCAAGAGAGGGTCATTATAGAACGGATAAAGGCTTGTATCATGGTTGTTAAAAGAACAAGGGCTTCGGCTCAACGGGGTTGACTAGGGATATCATATTTGGGTGGATATGGATGCTTTCAAGTTTCAAGTTGGATCAAGGAGAGCCTATATTCATTTCTCAAGTCGAGCTACACTTAGAATTTTGCCTAGACAAACATTCGGGGCAAGTTCTAGACTTATTGGCACGGGACGTGGACTTAAAAATTAAAACCTCACCTCACAAGCTATTGGATTTCCAAAGAGATAGATTCGAGGGACCACAACAACCTAGCTAAGATTGAGCAACACAAATGGCTCCAAGGGGACACTCGATGATTGTTCAGTCAGCACAAAAGTCTAAAGGTCACAACTAGAACCATTCTTTGAAAATCACTTGTTTCTAACCATGAGGTCAAAGGTAAATGTGTTAGGCCCAAGTGAAGCTTTGCCTGAGACACTTTTATTCATTACTACTATTTACACAAAAACATAAAGAAAACGGACTCAAACCCTTAAGAAGGTTGTCACGCCATCCATCATCGGGAAGAGCCACCCGGTTCACACAAATTCCACCTTTGGAAAGAACCGTGGCATTAGAAAATCAAAGGCTTATTGATCACGAAAACTTGTAAAAGTAAGAAGCTACAAATTGAAAAAGAAACTACTAAATGAAATAAGAAGCTACGCTATTAAGGAAAATTTCAAAAGAAGTTATAAAGTAAAATACGAAAAGTAAACTGAATGTGTAAATAGGGGATTGAGACGAATATACATAAAAGGGGAATGAATATATACATGGAATGGTAAAGTTATATACATAACAAAAGTGAAAAATAACGATAAAGAAAAATAAGTATCATAATTACATTCCAGTCATCAAATCAAAAGTAGGACCACCCCCTCAAATAAGAGTTAGCATAATCCTCAATGCTAAAAGCAAAAAAGATAAGATCAAGAAGGGATAGAGAGTAGATAAAACTCCCTATGTGGTCTGTATCGGATCCAGCACATCAGTGGGGTCAGCTCCCTCAGGGTCCTCTAACTGTATCTCCATGTCCTCGGAGTGGGGTACCATAAATCCTCTCATAGACTCTCTGTCAGCCTCTTGCTCCGGTGCCCGAGCTGCTGGAACTTGCTCCTCCAAAAGTAAGTCCAGTGGGATGTCTCCAGCTGATGTAATCCTCTCTACCTCCTTCCTCAGCAGCTTTACTGACTCCTTTGAGGCCCGAGTCTTCTTATCTTCTTTATTTTTTTGCCCATTTCCTTGATTTCCTTTCCCTGTGCATTCAAAGCCTTCAGGATCGTCTCTTGGTTTCCCAGGAGCTTTTTCTGGTTGTCCAGAAGCTCCTTCAATGAATCCTCCAGTGATGTAGGTACCTGAAGCTGTGATGGAGCTGCCTGAGTTGTGACTGCACTGGATAAGGCAGTTAGCTTTGATGTAGCTACCTGCATCCAGTTGTTGGTGCTGGATAAAGTTTGATTAACTCGTAGTGCAGTCAGAGGGTAAGCTGAGGTGGAGGGCACAAACAATGGGACAGTGACAGAAGGTCCGGCTGAAGGAGGTGGCATAGCAGCAGAAGAACCTTCAGCTGTGGAAGGCTCAGAACCAGTGGCCACTACCCTTGGCTCTTCAGACTGGCCAGCAGAGGTAGTGTCTTTGCCTTTGGACTTGGGGTTGTCTGCACCCTGAAGGCTGTACCAAGAGAAGGGCCTTTTTGGCTTCATCTTTGTGTCAAAACTCCTCCCTTCCACCTCTTGATCCTCCAAATACATGGTGAGAAAGTTGGGGTAGGGGTATGATCCTTCATCCTTCTCGACAGCTTTGGCAATGATTCTTGACATTATATTTCCCACATTTATCAGGAACCCCGACATAATAGAAGCCACAACGATTGCCCGGGAGACTGGGATATCACTATCATGCTGGGCTGGGTCTAGGCGGTTGCAGACAAATGTACACCACCCTTTCGCTTCAAAGCTCAGAGTGTTTCTAGTTATGTGGACCCCAGGTTTAAGCCAAGCCGGTGTTGTCCCAGGAATGGCTATCACCTGTGCAAGCCATGGACGGGCTGCCTCATCTAATGCCACCTTCTCCAAGTACAAGGATTCATCCACATCATCGAATCTGGCATATTCATTCGGTGTCTTGCCATCAAATCTGATCTTCCGGTTCCGCACCTTGGTCACATAGGTGCCCTTTTTGATGTGGGCTACGTTGGCATAGAACTCTTTGACTAAATATTCATTTGCCTCCGGCAGCTTGCTTGTGAAGAATTTCCACCCCACTCTTTCATCAAATTGCCTCTTCACATTGGGGTTGTGGGGTAGAAGATCCCTTTCTATGAATTGCCTCTCGAGGGTGAGAGACCTCTGCGGCCACCATTCCCGGAATTTGTGATAGGCTTTTTCACTAACAAATCTATCCTCCTAAACTACAGCTTTTCTAGATCTTGCCACCCCCCCCACCCCCCCGACATTGGTGTCACCCCCTCTCCCATCATCCGGTATCTCAGCATCAACAATCAATATCAACAGAAGCAGGAGCAGCTCGTGAGGCCGGAGTTGCAGCAGGTGGGGAAGATGATCCCGATGCCTCACTAACACCCTCTGAGTCATCAGAAGACTCAGTAGAGGAGGTGGGTACATCCACCAGTCAGTACCTCTCCGGGGCTCTGGGACATGAGTGGGTAAAGAATCACCTTTCGAAACTTCTCAGGAAGGGACATACTCACTTGTATCTGAGTGGTCCACTGCTCTATCCACAGCTTTGATGGCCTTTCGCATCTTTCCAATGGATTGTTGGACTGCTAGGGGTAACTTGATCCTTCCTCGTCCCCTTCCTCGGGAGGACTCTGCTCTCCCTTTTGGTTTATCACTTCCGCATCTAGATCGGACCATTGCCTGCAGAGAACAAGCCATAAAACAAAGTCAGAACAAGGTATCAATCATATGGTTAAGCATTGCAGTTGAAGCTACATTGCAGATGGAAATAAAGCATTGCAGAGGACTGGCATATACTGCCTCTCAGAATCAGGCTCCACGGACCGCGAAAAACAGACACGGCCGTGAAAAGGCAACCGCGGTCCATGTAAAAAGGAACGCGACCGCGAAATGTTGGGGATCAGACTACCCATTCTCTAAAATTGAGGTGCTAAGAGCGGAAAAAGGAGGCGCGGCCGCGAAACATGCAATGCGGTTCGCGTAAAAGTGAACGCGGTCGCGGAACCAATTTACCAACTCTCTGAAACTCATTAACGCTGACCGAGGAAAAGCAGATGCGGCCGCATAAAGGCAACCGCGGACCGTGAAAAAAGCACCGAGTCTGTGGACCTACAAATGACTCAGTTCTTAGAGAGCATGAATGCGGACAGCATAATTTGGACCACTGTCCGCAAAATTTTACGACCAGACGGGCAATTGTGACTTCTCTTAGATCTAGGGTTTCACTTTTTTAGCCATTCACAGGTATAATGAACACCACTAACCCTTATTAAGCACGCACAACAAGTATCCTCATGAAATTTTAGCATCAACTAATTAACAACTAATTAACCCTAAATATAAAGAACTAGTATAATAAAGATGAAAGAAAAGAAAGGAATAAAATTAACACAAGTATTTGAGCATACCAGTTATGAGATGTGTAGTAGAAGACTGACTCTTGAATAATTGAGATTGAAAGATCAACAATATGAGGATGAACAGTGCTTTCAGGTTCAGTGAGTGTCTAGGGTTCGAAAAGTGTAAAAGGAGAAGGGACCTTCTATTTATACTAACAGTACAGGGACCCACAGACCTACCTGAGAGCGGTCCACGGAATTCCACCGCGGCCGCGCTTTTACCTTGTTGGCGGGCTGATACCAAGAAAGAACCGCTGAGAGCGAAAAACCAAGCGCGGCTGCGAAAGAGCAACGCGAACCGCGAAATTTCAACCGCAGACGCGAATACAACTTTAGAGAGTTGATATTCTAGACTTTTCAAGTCCACGTCCGCTGACCATTTACGCCCCCGCAAAAGTCTTCCGCTGACCGCGAAATTTTGAGCACGGTCAGCGTAATTCTCACACTTAGGCAAATTTTTCCCAGCAACAGTCTTGCACTGCACAAACAATTCCTGCACAAACTTCACAACCTAGTTAGTCCAAAACAAAGCCTACACTAAGAAGAAAATCAAAAGAAAGAAAAACACATGGGTTGCCTCCCAAAGAAGCGCTTGATTTAGCGTCGCGTCACGACGCAGGTTACCATCAATCACTTGAAATAGATCATTGCTACCACGTGGCTATCATCAAACTTGCCAAGATAGTGCTTCACTCGGCGCCCATTAACTCGGAAGATTTCACTATTTTTGTTTTTCAAATCAAGAGCACCAAACGGAGTTACATGCACCACTTCAAAAGGGCCACTCCATTTTGACTTGAGCTTTCCCGAAAATAGTCGTAATCGAGAGTTGAATAGAAGAACCGAATCACCCTCCTTGAATTCCTTTCTCCAGGCATATTTGTCATGTAAGTACTTCATCTTGTCCTTGTACAAGGACGAGCTGGAATAGGCATGAAACCTAAACTCATCAAAGTTCATTTAGTTGCTCTACCCAGAAATTTGCAGCTACATCCCATTCAAGGTTTAACTTCTTCAATGCCCACATGGTTTTATGCTCTAACTCAACTGGCAGATGGCACGCTTTCCCAAATACCAACCGGTACGGAGACATACCAATTGGAGTCTTGTGGGCAGTCTTATAAGCCCACAAAGCATCATCCAGTTTCTTTGACCAATCAGTTCGGTTTGCATTGACAGTTTTCGACAATATGCTCTTTATCTTCCTCTTAGAGACTTCAACTTGTCCACTACCTGGGGATGATAAGGGGTTGACACTTTATGATTGAGACCATACTTGGAGAGTAAAGTATCGAAGGCCTTGTTGCAAAAATGAGAACCCCCATCACTGATGATCGCCCTAGGAGTGCCAAACCTTGTAAAAATATTTTTCTTCAAGAAAGCCACTACACTCCGTGCCTCATTGTTAGGAAAATCCGCAGCTTCAACCCACTTAGAAACATAATCAACAGCAACCAGAATGTACGTGTTACCACATGAGCTCACAAAAGGTCCCATGAAGTCAATGCCCCACACTTCAAAAATGTCAATCTCAAGAATAGTAGAGAGAGGCATTTCATCCTTCTTGGAGATTCCACCAGCTCTCTGACACTCATCACATCTCTTCACAAGCTCACTAGCATCTTTATACAATGTAGGCCAATAAAAACCACAGCTGAGAACCTTTGAAGCAGTCCTCACCCCACCATGATGACCTGTCACGACCCAATTTTCCCTCCGTTGGGTTCGTGATGGCACCTAGTCTTAAGGACTAGGTAAGCCTACTAAAATGCGGAATAACAACAATAACTAATAACAGCTAGAATTCTTCTGAGATGAATCCTTTATACAATGAACAACTTCCCCAAAACCCGATAGTACAAGTCATAAGCTCTACAGAGTTTCGCTACAACTTCTAAACACAACCGTATGGAAATAAGTACAACGGTGTGAATATAAAATAGGAAGGTCACTCCAAAGCCTGCGAACGCAGCAGCAGGACTACCTTGAGTCTCCTCGGCAAGAATCCGCACAGCTACTAACGAACAATACCTGGATCTGCACAAAAACAATGTGCAGAAGTGTAGTATGAGCACACCACGACGGTGCCCAGTAAGTATCAAGACTAACCCGGTGGAGTAGTGACGAGGAACAGTCAAGACACCTAGTGGTCTAATATACAGAACATGATATTTATATAGAGGCTACGCGATACGGCTAACAATACAGTAACTAAAATAAGGAAGGAAAACAGCAAGTACTCAGGGAAAACACCGTAAAGAAAAACACGGAAAGGTAAGCAAGAATACAACCCAATTCCAAAATCACAAAATACAGTAAAGATAAGTCATAACTCAACAACTCCGATAGTTTTCACCTTAAGTCTTAACCAGCAAGCGTCAATCAAATAGTCAAACCCTTCAAGTGATAAAAGAGAAAATGTATCAAAATATACTTCATTCGAATAAGTGTTCTTTTAAAAAAGAGTTCTTTCAAAATAAAGGCTTTTCGAATATAATCTTTTCAGATAGATAACCTTCCCATATCAGTCACCCTGTGACACCTCATCTCTTAATCATACAATACGGGTCTCAATACCTGAACCCTAACATTTGGCATCCTGTGCCCTCATCACACCTCCTGATCATACTGACAACTCACGTGCCCCAAAAGAGTCATTCTCACATGGAAGGCAAATAACAAGGGTGTGCGTCTATACTCAGAAATCTCAAGGATTCTCCTATCCGATAAGGGTGATTAACCATGTGTATGCTTGTGCAAGTGTCCAACATAGTTCATACCAACGAATAAGTACAAGGAATAAAACGGACAGCACCTATAATGTTTACACAGGGATAGGATCAATGAAAACATCAGCTCAGAACACAATGACTTTAACAGGGGATCTCCCAGGATATCGTCCCGTAGTCCCAAACGTACATATGTGTGCTAGGGATCTCTTGGTATCCAAAGGATCTCTTGGTATCCTCAATATATGTGCTGGGGATCTCTTGGTATCCCGAGGATCTCTTGGTATCCCGAGGATCTCTTGGTATCCTCAATATATGTGCTGGGGATCTCTTGGTATCCCGAGGATCTCTTGGTATCCTCAATATATGTGATGGGTATCTCTTGGTATCCCATACTACAGCCAAAATCAATATATGTGCAGGGGAATCTCCCGGGTGCAGTCCCGTAGTCCTAAAATAAATACGCAGTGCAACCAACAGAAATGACAGTTACAGCACAACAGAAAGCTCGTACATCACCACAATACATATAACCACGGCATGACAATAATACAAGGTAAGACAAGTAAATCAATTCAAGGACTATAAAGCACAAGGAAACGGTAGAACCAGCTCACAAAGAATAACAACAGAAAAAGAATGCTGGCATATAGGGAACAGTTCAACCACGGGAAACTAACATGTAGCAACGATCCCACAATATACAAGTCAATAACAAGGAAATCAACACGAGTCAAGTAGTCCCAAATAAAGGCAGGTCAACAAGATATAAATTAACTAAACTCCTTTTAAGGTTGGACAAATTTTGAGGATATTCTAAAATTCAATTAAGGGAGGATGATCTTAGCTTCACTTAAGACTAAACAATTTCAGAAGGAGTGATGAAATTCTCAATAAGATAAGCAATTGTGAAAAGATAGCATGACAATAGGTGAGGAGAAATTCTGCAGTCAAATCAATTAGGAGTCAATTAGGCAATAAGAATGAATCATGAAGCAATTAATTCCAATCAAGCATGTAGAGGTGAAACAATAAATAGGAAACTCAGTCATGTCAAGAACACATTCCTACACAGTGAATATAGAGACCTAAGAACCCTAAAAGGCAAATTTTTCCACAAATAAGTCCGAGCACGTACTCGTCACCTCGCGTACACGAACTACAATCAACATAGAAGACTCAAATCCTAAGGGGAAGTCCCCTACACAAGGTTAGACAAGATACTTACCTCAAAGACGACACACTGATACTCAGAAATGCACTTCTCGATGAAAAGACCTTCGGAAGGCTCAAATCTAACCAAATTAACTTCAAAGCACAAATAAAACACATAAGAAACTATTTCGGATCATAAAGTTTCAATCTTTAACAAAATCCAAAATCGGCCCAAAAGTCGACCCCCGGGCCCGCTACTCGGAACCCGACAAATTTTACAAAAACCGAATACCCATTCCAATATGAGTTCAACCATACAAAATTTATTTAATTCCGATACCATTTGTCCCCTCAAATCATGATTTTTCATTTTAGAAACTTTCTTCAAAAACTAACATTTTCCTCAACCCAAATCACAAATTAAATGATAAAAGTGAAGACAAATTCATGGAATATAATCAATTCTAAGTGAAGAACACTTACCCAATCGATTTGTGCGAAAATCCCTCAAATAATCGCTCAAAACCGAGCTCCACAAGTCAAGTTATGGTGAAAATGGTGTAACCCTCAGTTTGGAATTATATTCTGTCCACCCAGGCTTTTGTACATCGCGAACGCGGAGAGAGTATCGCGTTTGCGAAGAAGAAAATGAAGGTTGCCCAGGTTACTCATCGCGAACGCGACAGTGCATCCGCGAACGCGAAGAAGGAAAGTCTGATCGCCCAAGGACTGCTCTTCGCGAACGCGTGAAATAGTACGCGAACGCGAAGGGTGGGATGGCATAACTGTGAGCACGTGATTTTTGCCCTAAGCAGTAATTCCCAAAATTTCAAATAAAGCAATTTTTTCTAGTATTTTATAATTTGTTGGCATTCTTTGGTAATTGTTGCATTTTTCTTTGTGCATTTTAATTCATATGAAAATACCAAAAATATGCATTGGCATTTAGGGATTTAATTTCACAATTTTAGTATTAATTAGTTTTAGAATAAATTATAAAGAAAATTGCGAGAAAATAGTTCATCGCATTACTAATTATTGCATTTGTTTTAAATAGAGTTATAAGTAATTCTAGGAGTTAAATAGTGTAATTAGGTATTTACTTTGTTTTAGCATTTTATAAAATCAGAAAAATAAATAAATACAAAAATACAGAAAAAAAAAAAAGAAAATTAAAACTGGTCTCAAGTAGAAACCAAAGTTGGGCCAAAAAATTAGTTAGCCCAAACACCCCACCCCAACCTAGCCCAAACACCCCTACCCGGTCCAGTCCTCCCCCATAACAAAACGACGTCGTTTTGACGTCGTTTAATCACAACCATCCATCTCCCCAGATCCGGCGGCCACAATTGATTCTCAAAATATAATAAAACTATAATAATTTTTATACAAAACTCAAAGACAATCCCCATCCTCCTCGTACAAACCTTAACCCCGCCTGCCTCCGCCGTCTTCCACCCTCCTCCGCCCTAGCCCCACCGCCCTCCGCCGTCCGCCGCCGGTCGAAAATCGTCGCCGGCGGCGGCGATGCTCCGATGACCACCAAAAATACACCATTGAATCCCCTCGTCTTCCCCTATCCAACCATGCCCTCAGCTCTCCTCGAATCATAGCCAGTCGTCTCAAATATTCCATCAAAGTTTCCGGCCAAGTTGCAAACTCACCCAAACTGGCCCAAATTCGTACCAAATGTCCCTCATCCCTCCCCCATCATTAATCCCTAACCAAAACCCTTCGAATCTTGCCCGAACTTCTCGAATTTCAGATCTTAGAACCGGCAGAACCCTAGCTCAGAAAATTTTAGGGATTTTGGACCGTAATTTCCCTAATCATGTGTGTTCTTTTGAAAACACACGATTAGGGATGTTACGCGTCAAGAATCTCGGAGGATTCAAGCAAATGGCCGTTCAAAGTTCACCCCATAGTCAGTCGAGTGCTCAAACTAAGTAAGTTTTTCTTGTTCTTCTTCGTTAGTCTTTCTATCTTGACTGATACTTCCTCTTGATCAATCAACTTAGGGCATGAGTTTATTTCTCCTCATTTTTTCAGTTGAACCAGTGTTCAACTAGGTTAGCCTATTTCATTTGTTAATCTTCTTTGTCTTTTAATCAATAGTAAGAATTGGGTCGTTTGTCAATTTAGTTGTGACTGAGTTCTTGAGAATTAGGATTAATCATGTTTAGGATTTAGTTTAAGTTTTGAGTCGCTTAAATCTTCTCCAGGCCTCATGAATGTTTAAGTTGTTCTATTAGTTGTGTGTGTCGAATCTGTTTGCTTAACAGTTTTGATCAATACTATTCGAGCACTGTTTTGCTTGAACTTGTTACTAGTAGTTGTTAATCCAAAAATCAGTAGTTATTTGAATTTAGGATTGGCGATTGGATTGGTGGCTGGTTAATTTGCAGAAATAGTTGTTTGGACCAGGGTCAGTTAGAAAGTTTAGTGTAGTTAATGTAGGCTAGTAATTTCAGGAGGTTTAAAGGGTAGTCTAGGCATATGAAAAGGGTACTTTCATCAGATTTGGTAATTTTTGAAGAGGGGTAAGGATAGAATAGGGATTGTAGTAGGCATAGAACTTTCTAGGAGGGACTATAGTGTAGGTTCTAATAAACTTAAGTTAGTTGCTTGTGTAACAAGTCAGAAATAATGGGGTAAACACTGAAATTAGAATAGGGACTAAGGGGGTAAAGGGAAAAATCTGAAATTGGATTAAGTTCACCTATAAGTAGGCATTCACTTGCCTTGAGGAAGGGGAGTTTTTCTGGATAGCCATCTCGACCCCCCCCCTCCTCAAAACCCTCTGATCATCCTCAAGTTTCAGAAAACAACAGAAAAGTAAAAATTACTATTCCATTAATCTCTCCTAACCTCATTCTCAAATTTCAGTCATTAATCCCATTTCCTAGCTCGTTAAGGATAAGAAGTAACCTGAACTCATCTGTGTATGCTCACCTTGGATATTCACAAGCTTTTCGAATCATGTGTGCATGAGATTTACTTAGTCCAGGTTGATTTGTTGTTTGTTCACTGGGGATGGCAGTCCTGG
>NW_017670394.1:81457-112806 GCF_001879085.1 Nicotiana attenuata
CGTGTGAACTCGCTTAAGTTCCAGTACTAATAGTTGCTAACAGACATTAGCTTAAATAGTCACCATAAAACATGCATGATATAAATAATGAGTTAATTGAAGTAAGTACAAAACCAGCAAAATAGTAGCCTGATTCACTGATGCATTTGCTCGATAAGCTGAACTGGACGGGCCATCTGGGTCTGTTTTCATTGGATAAAGCCTCTGTCCAGTCAGCCTTTCCCGTTATCACAAGTGGCATTAAAATGGCATTGGGCCAAAACTAAAGCCCAATTTTACCCAAAATTTACTGACCAACATAGAAAGGTTATAGCCACTTTAGGATTCCCTTTAAAATAAATGATAGACGAGACGAGCCTCGCCGAATAAAACACACAAATGGCGGGGCCCTCATTAATTGCTTATATCAAAATATTTAGACTTCGGGATGTGCCATTTAGCGAATTTCATGGCTCCCCACACATTTAATAAACGCGTAGCTACTTTAGGCGCGCATTTTAAATAAAATCACCTTCCTAAACACGGGTGCACATTTATGTGACCCAAATCCAAATCTCAACGAAGTCGAAATGTGTTAACAATCACGGGTGCACTGGTGCAACGTGGTTTGAGGCGCATTTCCACGACGTTGCAATTCGTTTAAAAATTGAATTAATAAAATGAAAGCGGTTTATTAATAAAAGCACATAAGCTAGAACATATTTCGAAATCAGACAAAATCAAATACAATAGTTGAGCGACCGTGCTAGAACCGCGGAACCCGAGAATGCCTAACACCTTCTCCCGGGTTAACAGAATTCCTTACTCGGATTTCTGGTTCGCTGACTATTAACAGAGTCATAATTTCCTCGACTCGGGATTCGATAGGTGACTTGGGACACCGTTAATTTCCCAAGTGGCGACTCTGAATATCAATAATGAATCCCGTCCCGATTGTCACTTCAAGTTGGAAATAACTCCCTTTTTTATATCCTCGCGGGTGTAGTAATTAAAAGGAGGTGTGACAGCTCTGGCGACTCTGCTGGGGACCCGAACCCAGAACTTTGGTTCAGGGTTCAGAATTCGAGCTTAGATATATTGTTGTATTTGGCTTTATCTGATTTTCCTACATGTTTCATGCTAAATGTGCAAAATGTTGTTTTTTTACCAATGGAAAAGAAAAACAAAAAGAGTTTTATTTTCAAATTAGTTTATTTTATTTGCCGCTGAAAAAGACAATATAAAAAAAAAAGAATCCTGCTTTCAGAAATAGTGAATTTGCCAATAAATAAAAACAAAAAAAAGGGTCTTGTTTTCAAAAATAGTTAGATTTATCCGCCCGAACTACGCAGGTTTGATTCTCACCGAATGTGAGATACGTAGGCAACCCTCATCGGGTCCAACCACCCCTTTTCAAAAATAGCCAAACAACGTCAATTTTTATTTTGTCATAAATATAGCGTCGTTTTATCAAAAATAGCCGAATGTCCCCAAACGGGCGCCGGAAGGCTGTTTGTGCAAAAATGGCCATCTTGAGTCAGTTCCCAACGATCTACGGGTACAGCCTTAAAATCTTCTCCCTGAAGTGCTGAAAGGCCGTAACTGCAAAACCGGCCGTTTGTTAATTGGAAATTTGAACAAAAATAGTGTTATTTGTTTTTCTTTTTAGGTCAAATAAGTTATTAAATCACCTTAATAAATGTGCAGGATGAGCACGACTCAAAATGAACCCTTTTCAATCATGCATAAAATCCCTTTGGAGTTACGTTTATGGTGGAATGATTTGGGCAAAGAAGGGCAAGATGCGGTCAAGAAACATTTGAAAGGGCTTACCGGTTTGCTTGATATTGCGCCTCGGGGAGATATTATTAGAGCACTGGTTACATGTTGGGACCCGGCACATATTGTGTTCCATTTTTCGGATTTTGAGCTTACCCCGACATTGGAGGAAATAGCTGGCTACATTGGAAAGGATGAGGTTCCGTTGAGGCACAAGTACTTGGTTGCTCCCAGAGTCGTAGCTGTACACAAGTTTTTAGATTCCTTGAAAATAGTCAGGGTCGTCCATAACCCAGACTTGGCAAATGGCTTTTGTACTCTAAGCTTCATATATCATCGCTATGGTCATATCGGGGGGTTCAACAACCCAGAAAGTAAGATATGTA
The DNA here is from genome assembly GCF_001879085.1 of Nicotiana attenuata. Lineage (NCBI taxonomy): Eukaryota > Viridiplantae > Streptophyta > Magnoliopsida > Solanales > Solanaceae > Nicotiana > Nicotiana attenuata. Next base: position 83,602 of record NW_017670394.1, read on the forward strand.
GCAAAGGAAACCGCCAGAAGTGGGAGGAGCATCGATGTTTCTCTTTTATGGTGGCTTTCTTGGGGCTTTTAATATTTCCAAGGAAGGATGGGAACATTGACATAAAAATAGCCGGGATTGTCAGTACATTAATCACTCAAGCTAAAAGTACACTTGCACCTATGATATTGGCAGACATCTTCCGTGCTCTTACAGCTTGTAAAGCCGGGGAAACTTTCTTCGAGGGGTGCAACTTATTGTTACAAATGTGGATGATTGAGCATCTGTATCATCGCCCTCAGTTTTTGAGCTATGGGTCTCCAGAAAAGACATGCATAGAAGAATTTAACACAAGAACTAAAGGGGTCAACTCGCCAGAAGGGGTCACGGGTTGGACAACATATTTTCGGTCCCTCACTGCTAGCCAAANTTGGGTCGCTTGTCAATTCAGTTGTGACTGAGTTCTTGAGAATTAGGATTAATCATGTTTAGGATTTAGTTTAAGTTTTGAGTCGCTTAAATCTTCTCCAGGCCTCATGAATGTTTAAGTTTGTTCTATTAGTTGTGTGTGTCGAATCTGTTTGCTTACAGTTTTAATCAATACTATTTGAGCATTGTTTTACTTTGATTTGTTATTAGTAGTTGTTAATCCAAAAATCAGTAGTTATTTGAATTTAGGATTTGCGATTGGATTGGTGGCTGGTTAATTTGCAGAAATAGTTGTTTGGACCAGGGTCAGTTAGAAAGTTTACTGTAGTTAATGTAGGCTAGTAATTTCAGGAGGTTTAAAGGGTAGTCTAGGCATATGAAAAGGGTACTTTCATCAGATTTGGTAATTTTTGAAGAGGGGTAAGGATAGAATAGGGATTGTAGTAGGCATAGAACTTTCTAGGAGGGACTATAGTGTAGGTTCTAATAAACTTAAGTTAGTTGCTTGTGTAACAAGTCAGAAATAATGGGGTAAACACTGAAATTAGAATAGGGACTAAGGGGGTAAAGGGAAAAATCTGAAATTGGATTAAGTTCACCTATAAATAGGCATTCACTTTCCTTGAGGAAGGGGAGTTTTGTTTGAATAGCCATCTCGACCCCTCCCCCCCCCCCCCCCAAAACCCTCTGATCATTCTCAAGTTTCAGAAAACAACAGAAAAGTAAAAATTACTATTCCATTAATCTCTCCTAACCTCATTCTCAAATTTCAGTCATTAATCCCATTTCCTAGCTCGTTAAGGATAAGAAGTAACCTGAACCCATCTGTGTATGCTCACTTTGGATATTCGCAAGCTTTTCGAATCATGTGTGCATGAGATTTACTTAGTCCAGGTTGATTTGTTGTTTGTTCACTGGGGATGGCAGTCCTGGGTTCATTTTAAGCTGATTGGTGCTGTTTGGATTAATCTGTGAACTCTATTGGCTCTCTAATTTATTTTGAGTTGTTGGGTCTGTGCTGGACTGTTGTTGAGATTTTAAACTGGTTTTCTGAGCTGCTGCTGAAGTTGTTACTGCTGCTAATCTCTCCCTTTTCTTATTTGCAATTACCAGGTACACATTCGAATCTTCCCTGCTGTAACATTAAGCTCGAAATGGAGTACAAATGTTCATCTGTTTGGTTTTGAAGTGTGCTGTTTGGACTGTGATGTATTGATAGTTAAATAGGTGTTAGATTTAATCAGCATAGTGTCGAATCAATTTTGTAATATGTGTGTAAATGCTGGACTGTTAACTGGACTGTATAACTGGACTATTCATATGGACTGTGCAGTGAAATTTGATTCTGAGTATAGCAGTTCACATGTTAGAACCTAATGCCTACTTTCTGCAATGAGATTTATGATTGGACTGGTTCGATTTTTGTTTCATGTCAATAGGATTGCCTATAGCAGTTATTTGTATGAACTTTTGGACTTGATCCTCTTAAGTTTGATATCTCCATATTATTAGTAATCACCTTAGTCTAGTTATCCCGTATACATTTCTGAAATTAGTTGCAGCCAGTAGTAGATACAATTGAACAACTTGAAAGAGGTTCGTTAGTATTTTGCCGTGTGAACTCGCTTAAGTTCCAGTACTAATAGTTGCTAACAGACATTAGCTTAAATAGTCACCATAAAACATGCATGATATAAATAATGAGTTAATTGAAGTAAGTACAAAACCAGCAAAATAGTAGCCTGATTCGCTGATGCATTTGCTCGATAAGCTGAACTGGACGGGCCATCTGGGTCTGTTTTCATTGGATAAAGCCTCTGTCCAGTCAGCCTTTCCCGTTATCAAGTGGCATTAAAATGGCATTGGGCCAAAACTAAAGCCCAGTTTTATCCAAAATTTGCTGACCAACATAGAAAGGTTATAGCCAATTTAGGATTCCCTTTAAAATAAATGATAGACGAGACGAGCCTCGCTGAATAAAACACACAAATGGCGGGGCCCTCATTAATTGCTTATATCAAAATATTTAGACTTCGGGATGTGCCATTTAGCGAATTTCATGGCTCCCCACACGTTTAATAAACGCGTAGCTACTTTAGGCGCGCATTTTAAATAAAATCACCTTCCTAAACACGGGTGCATATTTATGTGACCCAAATCCAAATCTCAACGAAGTCGAAATGTGTTAACAATCACGGGTGCACTGGTGCAACGTGGTTTGAGGCGCATTTCCACGACGTTGCAATTCGTTTAAAAATCGAATAAATAAAATGAAAGCGGTTTATTAATAAAAGCACATAAGCTAGAACATATTTCGAAATCAGACAAAATCAAATACAATAGTTGAGCGACCGTGCTAGAACCGCGGAACCCGGGAATGCCTAACACCTTCTCCCGGGTTAACAGAATTCCTTACTCGGATTTCTGGTTCGCTGACTATTAACAGAGTCATAATTTCCTCGACTTGGGATTCGATAGGTGAGTTGGGACACCGTTAATTTCCCAAGTGGCGACTCTGAATATCAATAATGAATCCCGTCCCGATTTTGGAAATAACTCCCTTTATTATATCCTCGCGGGTGTAGTAATTAAAAGGAGGTGTGACAATAACTACGCGAACGCGATAGACAGATGCGAACGCGATGGAGGAAGAGACAGAGCTTCGTGAACACGAGGCGTTTTACGCGAACGCAAAGTAGGAAAATGAGGCGACCATCAGAGACACTTCGCGAACGCGAAAGGGGATATCAGATACCAAAAGCAGCAGTTCAAAAACAAGGGAAAATGGCCCGTAGCCCACCTGAAACACACCCGAGGCCCCCGGGACCCCGTCTAAACACACAAAAAAGTCATATAACCTAACACGAACTCGCTCGAGGTCTCGAATCACATCAAACAACGCCGAAACATCGAATCACACCGAGAATCGAACTTAGGAACTTACAAACCTTCCAACTTCCAAAACTCGTGCCGAAACCTATCAAATCAACCCGGAATGACGCAAAATTTTGCAGACAAGTCCAAATGACATAACGGAGCTGTTCCAACTCTTGGAATTGCATTCTGACCCCGATATCACAAAAGTCAACTATGGGTCAAACTTCTCCATTTTACAAACTTCAACTTTTCCAACTTTTGCCAAAATGCCTCAATTTACCCTACGGACCTCCAAATTTGAATCCGGATGCATGCCTAAGTCCAAAATCACCATACAAAGCTGTTGGAATCAACAAAAATTCATTCCGGGGCCGTTTACTCAAAAGTCCAATTCCGGTCAAATTCTCATCACTTAAACTCTCAAAACTAGATTCCTTCTTCCAATTTCACTCTAAATCATCTGTTAACTGAATTCAACCATGCACGCAAGTCGATACTCATATTATAAAGTTGTTCCAGACCTTACGTCGCTGAACAGATCTTACATTCTCAAAATGACCGGCCGGGTCGTTACATGACCACCATAGGGCGAGGAATGGCAAGCATCAAGAATACTCATTTGCTCCTCTTCCGGATCACACCATCATTACAAATCTTGAAAAGATAAGGCTCGTCCCAGTAGTAATCCAAGCTATCCCATTTAAGCTTCTTCCTTTGGTTAGAAGAGAGCTCACACAGGACAATGTTGGTCACAAGAAAATTAGCAACACGGCGAACCAAGGCATACTATTCAAAGATACGGAGAGGATTTGTTATACGGGAAGGAATCATTAATTTCGAGGCCATCATAGGGCCTTCCCTCCTCCTCCAAGTGGGACAAGTGGTCCGCCACTTGGTTTTCACACCCTTTTCGATCAACAATTTCAAGGTCAAATTCTTGAAGCAATAGAACCCATCTCATCAACCTAGCCTTAGAGTCCTTCTTTGTCATCAAGTAACGGAGTGCCGCGTGATCAGTATGAACAATCACTTTGGCACCCATGAGATAAGGCCTAAACTTTTCCATGACAAACACTATGGCTAGCAACTCATTCTCCGTCACTGTATATTAACCTGGGCATCATTCATAGTTTTGCTTGCATAGTACACCAGATGAAACACCTTGTTCACCTTTTGCCACAAGACCGCTCCTACCACAACATCACTTGCGTCGCACATAAGCTCAAAGGGTAAGCTCCAATTGGATGCGGAAATAATGGGAGTGGTTGTCAGTTTGTACTTGAGAAGCTCAAAAGCTTGCATGCACTCTTCATTAAACACAAACCTTGCATCCTTTTCCAACAATTTGCACAAGGGATTCACCACCTTTGAGAAGTCCTTGATGAATCTTCGGTAGCCCAAGAAAGCTCCTAATCCCCTTGACGGAAGTAGGAGGAGGAAGTTTTGAAATCACTTCAATCTATACCTTGTCCACCTCAATACCGTTCTTGGAGATCTTATGGCCGAGGACAATGCCCTCCTCAACCATAAAGTGGAATTTTTCCCAGTTAAGCACAAGATTTGTCTCTTCACATCAGGCAAGCACCTTGTCAATATTCTTCAAGCATTCTTCAAAGGAGTCACCCACAACACTAAAATAATCCATGAACACTTCCAAGAAGTCCTCTACCATGTCCGTAAAGATAGCCATCATACACCGCTGGAAGGTAGTCGATGCATTACACAAACTGAATGGCATCCGTGAGAATGCAAAGGTCCCATACGGGCATGTGAAGGTGGTTTTCACTCGATCCTCCGGTGCAATGAAAATCTGGTTGTAACCTGAGTACCCATCCAAAAAGCAGTAGTAGGCACGCCCGGCAAGTCTATCCAATATTTGGTCAAGAAAGGGCAATGGAAAATGATCTTTGCGGGTCACTTTGTTCAGCTTCCGGTAGTCCATGCATACCCTCCATCCGGTGACAGTTCTAGTGGGGATCAACTCATTTTGCTCATTTGTGACCATAGTCATACCACCCTTTTTCGGCACACATTGTATCGATGAACTCCATGAACTATTCGAGATGGGGTACACAACCCCTGCATCTAGCCACTTGATAACTTCCTTCTTGACGACCTCTTGCATAGCCTCGTTCAACCTCCTTTGATGTTCCACGGAGGGTTTCGCATCATCCTCAAGTATAATCTTGTGCATGCAAAACGCGGGGCTTATCCCCCGAATATCATCTAGAGTCCATCCAATTTCCTTCTTCCTTCTTTGGAGCACCTCAAGGGTGGCATCTACCTGCTCGTTAGTTAAGCACGAAGAAAGAATAACAGGTAAAGTTGAACAAGGGCCCAAGAATTCATACCTGAGGTGTGAAGGCAAAGGCTTCAACTCCAATACGAGAGGTTCCTCGATTGAGGGCTTAGTTGGTGGAGTCTTTCGGTTCTCAAGATTCAAGGAAAGTTTCCGGGGTTCATATGTGTAAGAACCCATTCCTTGCAAAGCATTGACATACTCTACCAAGCCTTTATCCTTAGTCACACAATGGTTCAACAGCACAGCTTCCAAAGGGTCCTCCACATTTATCACAGCACTGGTGTCTTCAACAATCACCTCGATCACAAGATCAATAAAGGAACATACTTCGTTGCTATTGGGCTGCCTCATTGATTTGCAGACATGGAACACAACTTTTTCATCACCCACCCGAAAGATGAGCTCCCCTGCTTCACATCAACCAAAGCCTTCCTTGTAGCTAAGAAAGGTCTCCCTAATATGATCGGCACCTCATAGTCAACCTCGCAATCCAGAATCACAAAATCCGCGGGAAGTATGAACTTGTCGACCTGCACAAGAACATCATCAATAATACCAAGCAGCATCTTCATTGTTTGATCTGCCATTTGCAATCTCATTGAAGTAGCTCTCGGTTGACCAATACCCAAAGTTTTGAATACAGAGTAAGGCATCAAATTTATTCTTGCTCCCAAATCACACAAGGCCTTTGCAAAATCCGCACTCCCAATGGTACATGGAATGGTAAATGCGCCGGGATCTCCAAGCTTTGGAGCCATCGAATGCACAATGGCACTCACTTGATGAGTCATTTTGATGGTCTCACAATCCATAGATCTCTTTTTAGTTACCAAGTCTTTCATAAACTTTGGCATATCCCGGCATTTGCTCAAGAGCTTCCACCAAGGGCACATTGATCGACAAGCTTTTCATCATCTCAATAAACTTCTTGAATTGGTTTTCATTCTTTTGCTTTTGCAGTCTTTGAGGGTAAGGTAGAGGAGGCCTTGGCAAAGGAGCCTTGGCTTTAGGCATTACTGTTTTCGGTATGTCTATCACATGTTCCCTAAACGGGTTCACGTCAATTTGAGTTTCCTTCTCATTGTCATGAATATCAATTCTCACCTCAGCATTCAAATTCTCTTCATTAACTTGCTTATCAACTGTTGGGTCATCATCATTTTGCACTTCAACCTCATCACTCACAACTTCCTTTTGCTTGGAGGTACTTGCTTCAATACCTCTACCGCTCTTTGTGGTCACCATCATTTCATGGCCGGTATTGTTCCCACCCTTTGGGTTTACTACCGTAGCACTAGGTAGTGCCCCCTTAGGGTGAGTGTTCAAAGATTGCAAAATCTGGCCAAGTTGGACGTCCAAGTTTTGAATAGAAGTATTATGGGACGCTAACTAGGCATCGGAGTCGGCATTTTTCTTCATCATTTGCTCAAACATCAACTCAATCCTTCCCATCTCATTGTTTGATGAGCTAGGAACTTGAGACGAAAATGGAGGCGGGTTGTTTGGTTGTTGATACATCGGAGGCCCCTAATTTCCTTGATTACCGTTATTCCAACCCCCTTGGTTATTGTTGCCTACCCAGTTGCTATTGTTGTTACCACCCCAGTTGCCCTGGTTGCCCTAATTCTGATTGTTGTTCCCCCAGTTGCTTTGGTTGTTGTTGTTCCCACTATTCCAATTTCCAAGTTGGTTTTGATTCCCCTAATTTCCTTGGGATCTCCACTGTTGTTGTTGAGTCGGATCATTGCCCCGTTGTCCTTGGTAGTTGTTCACATACTGAACTTCTTCACTTTGATCAGCATACCCATTATCTTGGTTGTAACCACTACAACCTTGCTCATATTGATCCGGATTTCCTTAACTTTGTTGACCTCTCTGTCGCCTCTTGTTGACTATCATATTTACTCCTTCCATGGCACTCACTTATCTTGGCGCTTGAACTTGCTGCAATTAAGCTTTGGCCAACTGGTTCATTATTGTAGTCAACTCTGCTATTGCTTGGTTGTGGTCATGGAGCTCTTTGTGCAAGTGAATGACATTGGAATCACCTTATGGCACATTAGCTCGACTTTGCCACGCCGATGAAGTATCTGCCATCTCATCAAGTATCTCACACGCCTCAGCATAAGGTGTGTTAATAAAGTTTCTCCCTGCTAGCTGGTTAACTACACACTAGTTGGTAGTGTTGATGCCACGGTAGAATGTTTGCTGGATCATGGCTTCAGTCATGTCATTGCTTGGACATTCTTTAACCATCGTCCGATACCTTTCCCAGATCTCATGAAGCGGTTCATTTGGATCTTGTTTAAAGGCGAGGATCTCATCTCTCAGTGTCGCAATATGTCCCGGTGAGAAAAACTAGGCTATAAACTTGTCGGCCAACTCATCCCACGTGGTGATGGAATGGTTGGGGAGTCTTTCAAGCCAGTCCAAAGCTTTCCCTCTAAGTGAAAAAGGGAACAATCACAGTCTCAATGCATCCTCCGACACATTTGTCTGTTTGCTTCCCCAGTAGGTATCCACAAAGCCCTTTAGATGTTTATATGCTTTATGATAGGGAGCGCCTGTGAAGTACCCTCTTTGCTCCAATAAGGTCAACATAAAATTTGTAATCTGGAAATTGCCTGCCCGGATCCGGGGTTGGACAATTGCACTTGCGTAACCTTCATTTGGAAGCACCCGAGGAGCTACTCGCGGAGGAGCTGGGGAGGGTCTGGAATGTTTTCATTGGCCTGGCGGCCTCTTCTTTGACCTTGAGGTACTAGAGGCACCTCATCTTCAGCATTATCTTCTACCTCCTCCCCCAGGAGAACATTTTCGAGAGAATAATTATTTGCCATTTTGTACCTGAATCGACTAACTCACACAAGTTAGTAAAATAGAAGGAAAGAAAAACAAGACACACAACTAGTCAGATAGATAGCCAAAACTATTCAACTCCCCGGCAACGGCGCCAAAAAGTGGTCGGCTCCAACCCTGCACCACTATATAATGGCGAGGAGTGCAGATTTTACCCAAAAGTTCGGGATCGATATCCACAGGGATTTAACATTGATTGGGAGTTGGGTTTCTATCTAATCTAGCTATGCGTGTTGCTCTTAATTGCACTTCTAACCATGCTTGGATTTATTTCTATTCTACGTTTAATGGATTGCTGAAAATAAACTAAGTACAATGTTTTTGTAGGAGTTTTCTCAAGTGATAAAAAGCACTAGGGAAGTGACAAATACCTATGCGAGTATCTAATGGGGCCTATGATATAGGAAAAGCTTGTTATGATTGGGGTCGTGATATAACCATCACACATAAGTGCTCACTCTATACCTCTCGGTAGTTTGAGTGACTTTGCCCGATTTGACTTTCTCAAGTCCAAATGGGTGTTCATGCATAACAAATGATGTTGGCTCAAGTCGGGTATTACTATCTCTAGATTTAACCCTTTAATTGGGGCTATCAATCTCTTGAATGCACCCCAATTCCTTGTTAGCCTAATTTTCGTAGACTTAGTCTCTCTTTCTCAAGAAGAGTCTAAGTCATCAAGGCATAAATCAGTGTTTGCAACCACCAATTCTACAATTAAAGCATGAATTAAGCTAAATATCACTAGCTCATAAACAAATAAGCCCTAAAATTGAAGACCCATTAAATACCCTCACTAGGGTAGGGTCACAACCCTAGCTAATGGATTTAGCTACTCATAATCAAGGTAGAAATCAAAGATGGATATGTTATAAATAGAATTGTATTTATGGTGAATATCTATATTTAAAGAGATTCTAGGGTTTATTACTTGGTGGCTAAGTCACCCTTTCCCTATAGAGGGTTCTATTCTATTGTAATTCATCCCATATCAATAAGAATTCTCTCTCTCTACTTTTCTTTGCAATACTCTTCTTCTTCATGTATTATTTTATAACACGTTATCAGCACGAGACTCTAACCAATATAGTAGAAGCTTTGGGATTGAGCATAATGATTGTCAATTGTTCCATTAACTTCCTTCATGATTAAATTCTGGACTTAAGGTAAGTATTTTACCGTATTTTTGTCTTTTATTCTATAATTTGATTTTAAATACAAGCAAAGACAATAAATTTTAATTATAACTCTGATGGAGTTAGTAAGAAATTATAACCACTTGAAGTGGTAAAATTTCTCTGTCTTGCCATGATCAAATTCATGTATGATTGTGGGCAAAGAAGTGGAAACTCGTCCCATTGAATTTGCTTCATTCTCATTCCCTTAAGAGAATGTGATAGCAATATGTGATAAGTCTGAAAGAAGATAATATTATTACCGTGAAGGTATCAATGGATGTGGATGTGGCAATAGACGAAATTATAATCGTTATCATTGTGATAATGAGAACAATAAGGATTCTCAAAATAATCCTTCACTCTGTGAAAGTAATATTTATCATCGATTTGACATGAATTTTTATAAAGCGCATATAGATGATTGCGGTCCATTCATGATGTGAATGTGACAACATCTGATTTATGAATACATATTCATTCTTGGAAGAATATGAACGTGCTAGTGGTAGTGAATATATCACACCCACCTCTAGAAGGAGGTTTGAGATGATATAACAAAAAATAATATTATTATTATGGCATAAATGGTCATTAATCACATACTTATTGTACACCAAAATATTTTGGCATTGTGATTATTAAAGAAAACGGTAATGCAAGAAACAGATCTTGCATATAATTTTGACCATAACCATAATGGTATAACTTTCTCTTTAAAAGAGATATTCACCATATGGATGTTGATGAATATGTGGTACTACAAAATTAATTGAGTACTCTACAAGAGCCAATTATACTATTTTGGAGAAGCAAAATTGATTATCAATAAGGTATTGTGTTGTAGTAAGTCTCAAAGAAACTTATTCAGTTTCCAAAGTATACGCGAAAGCGGTTGATGATATTGAGACTATAAATAAAGGAAAGATTTAATATCTTCTATTACTACAACTTGTAGCGGGATAATATGTATGTGAAAAGCTACCCGCTTTATTCTCCAATTTGTACTACACAAACAAAAGAATGCCATCATAAAGTAGAAGTTTATTGATATAAAAATCCATATCATAATAAACTTGAAGTTTATTGATAATTGCACACGTCATGGTGTAAACCTGAAGTTTATAAATATTGATAATTTATGCAGTTGGCATAATTGGTTTAGCCATGTTAATTTAAGCATGATGTGCAAAAATAAAAGAGAATTCACATGGGTAAATATTAAAGAACTAGAAAGTTCTTTACGAATTCTCTTATATTGCTTGTTCTTAGACCAACTAAAATTGGGATTGAATCCCATGAATGCTGAAAATATCAAAAGAGAATATGGGCCCATTCACCTGCCATATATACCACATAAGATGCATCTATGAGAAGGTTACATGTGCGATTATTATTAACCCGCAACATGCTGTTTGCGAGGTAAGTTGCTCAATAATTTAATTTAGAGCATAATTTTCAGTTTTTTTATTCAAGACAATTCATCTTGATAAGTTGGTTTACACCGCAGTTGGTTTAGCAAAATGATTTATTGAGTGCCCCCACTTAATAGTTAAACTATTGCTTATGAGAACAAAGCTATCTATATCAGTTTGATATACGTTATATACCAAAGTATATTATTTTCTCCCCTCACAGGTGGTTCAGGGTCAGGAACCAAATAATTCCATCTTATTATTGATGTGCGGTGTATTTTGATTAACACCATAAAGCACAAAGATGGATTTCCAAAGTTGAGGAAGTAAGTTAGTTTTTCTAACATGAGGGGGAGACATGATAAACAATTGAGAAAAGTTATGCGGAATGAATTATCATTTGTACATCTAGATCCTCGAATAAAATATATGAACTTGAAGTTCATAAAAAGGATAATTTATTTGCAATATATTGCAAAGCATGCCAGACGCATTTGCTGACCCAAAGAAAGTAAGTATATTCTCATTGCAGATGCTCCTATTAAGTCCTAGAAGGACAAAGTCTATGGTACGCTTGAAGCGTATAGACAAATGGGTTTCAAATAAACTTCTTGATAAAGAAGATGAGCAAATTATCTAAATGATCATAACAAAGAAGGCAAGTGATCTAGAAGATCACATGACATAACACTTCATAAAATCTCATAAGAGATTTAGGTACCTGAAATATAAATGAAGAGATCTCTATGTTATGTCTTTATGAAAAAAAGGGAGGTTGGAACCAATATAAAATATGCGTCGACAACATCTATGAAAGAGCTAAGTATAGATGAGAATTTTAAGTCTGTCGGATACAGACACAAAAATATTGGCCAAATAGAAGAGACACAATTCAAATAGAATTGGTTTCATATGAAAGACATGTAGTTTTGAACATGTAGTTCAAACACTTGAAAGTATAAAGTCAATGGTATGTGCAATCAGTTTTCGATATCTTATATGTCTAGCATGACATGAAAACTTGATATGTATCTAAAGTCTATTATATGGCTTATATGACTTAACTTAAATGACAATCCATAAAGGATTCTTAAAGCATATAAAATTCTTGATCTTGAAGTACCACTTCCTCAGTGCATTTTGTGCACATGTATCTTGCTATAACTATATGCATGATAATATGATAACAAGACTTTTCACCTCTATGTGAAGATATTGAACTGACGATTCCAACAAGATCATATGAAGACAATTCATCTCTATCAAGAATGATGATTTCAAGGTGCAATATATTCATTCAAGTTAATATGGCTGATTTGTTTATCAAATCTCTACCAATGATCTTTTGAAGATGGTGCACAAGATTGGGATGCAAAGGCTCAAGGATGTGAATTGATGCTCTCATCACGGTGAGTTAATGCGCGTTGCACTCTTTTTCCCTTACAAGGTTTTGTCCCACTGGGTTTTCCTTGCAAGGTTTTTAACGAGTCAACCAAAAGGCGTATTGTTAGATATGTGCACTCTTTTTCCCTTACAATGTTTTGTCCCACTGGGTTTTCCTTGCAAGGTTTTTAACGAGTCAACCAAAAGGCGTATTGTTAGATATGTGCACTCTTTTTCCTTTTCTAGAATTTTTTTCCCACTGGGTTTTATTTTAGTTAAGGTTTTAACGAGGCACGTTATCTGTTGAATAGACATTCAAGGGGGAGTGTTATAAATAGAATTGTATTTATGGTGAATGTCTATATTTAGATAGATTCTAGGGTTTATTACTTGGTGGCTAAGTCACCCTTTCCCTATAAATAGAGGGTTCTATTCTATTGTAATTCATCCCATATGAATAAGAATTCTCTCTCTCTACTTTTCTCTACAATACTCTTCTTCTTCATTTATTATTTTATAACAGGATATGAAATATAAGCCATAAAAGTTGATTACAAGAACAAAATCTAGAATATAAGCTAAAGCTACTTTAAAATTACTCTAAATGGTAAAGTACGGCTGTTCACGAGCTCACTGATACAAAAGATAACCTAAAAATGTAAAAAAGATCTATTTATACCCAGCCAAAATTACTGGACAAAAATACCCCTATGGAGGTTCCGCTGTGAGCGAAATACTGAGCGCCTCAGCGTATGGACTTTCGCGGCCGCGCAAAAACAAGCACGGATCGCGTTTCTTCACTTTTGTGCTTGGTTTGGACTTGATTTCGCGGGCAGCGTAAAAGTTACCGCCTCCGCGTTAGCATCAACCACGGCCGCGTAATTTGGACGCGGACCGCGCTCCTCAGTCAAGCTTAACTTGCAGGGTCTCTGAACTTCGATCAACGCTCTCAGCGGAAATACCACCGCGGCCGCGTCAGGTATTCCACGGCCGCAATTTTTCATCGCGGTCAACGGTCACTGTGGTATCCAAAACATCTTCTCTGAATCTCACTTCCGCGGACCGCGTAATTGTGGCCGCTTTAGCGGTGGACCTTTCGCGGTCGCGCTTTTCCATCACGGTCAGCGCTTCAGTCCCAGCTTTGAACTTGTGCAATTTTAACTCCTTCAGGAGTTGATTATGGCTTTCTTGCCTCATTTTGACCAAACCTTGCTAACAAGCACATTAAGTTAGTTTTCGGAATACTTTTACACATTTTTTATCCAAAACCTAAGCAAAAGAGAGCATAAGATAGGCTAAAATCCATAGTTATCAGCGCGCAACCTGATCCCACCATATAATATCAATATCATAAGTCACCCTTATTCCACCATATCAATTCACCCTTATTTCACCTGTTGCGGCGTGCAACACAATCCCACCGTACAATATCAATATCATAACAATAAACATAATATTTGCGGCGCGCAACCCAATCCCACCATATAATATCAATATCATAATTCACCCTTATTTCACTATAACAATCCACCCTTATTTCACCTGTTGCAACGTGCAACCCGAACCCACCGTACAATAACAATATCACAATATTGTGACGACCCGACCCGTCGTTTCATGAGTTACCGCTCCGTTTCCCCCATTTTATGCTTCTTCATGTTTCATTATCAGTATTTGGTGTGTTATAGTTGATTCGGATTAGTTTTGGTAGAAATGAGGCACTTAGTCTCTTTTAAGAAAGCTTAAGTTGGAAAAGTCAACCAGACGTTGACTTATGAGTTATAGGGCTCGGATGTGATTTCCGGTGATTCGGTTAGCTTCGGGGGATGATTTGTGACTTAGGAGTGTGATCAAAATTTCTTTTGGAGGTCCGGTGTAGAATTAGGCTTGAATTGGCGAAGTTAGTATTTTGGCGAATTCCGGTTGATGGGTGAGATTTTGATCCGAGGGTCAGAATGAAATTCCGAGAGTTGTTGTAGCTTCGTTATGTGATTTGTGATGTATGTGCAAAATTTCAGGTCATTCGGGCGTCGTTTGGTTGGGTTTTTGATCGAATGCGTGTTTCGAAAGTTTTAGAAGAACTTAGGCTTGAATCCGATGTAATTTGATGGTTTCGGTGTTGTTTGACGTGTTTTGATGATTGGAACAAGTTTGAATGATGTTATAGGATGTATTGGTGCTGTTGGTTGAGGTCCCGGGGGCCTCGGGTGAGTTTCGGGTGGTCAATCGGACCCTTTTCCATGTTGAGATGTTGCAGAAATTGACCATCAGCTGTTGCAGAAGAATTTGCCTTCGCGATCACGAGAGGTCCCTCGCGATCACGTAGAAGGAAATTTAGGTTGGCCTGAGTTTGGCCTTCGCGTTCGCGTTTGGTGTCTCGCGTTCGCGGAGGGCCTTGACCCTGTGCTTCGCGTTCGCAGTGAGGGTGTCGCGTTCGCGAATAAGGATTTGGAACCCAGTGGAGTTTGTTCTACGCGTTCGCGTGTGAGGTAGCGCGTTCGCGTAAGTATGAGGCCTAAACTATCACGTTCGCATGGATTGAGTCGCGTTCGCATAGAGTGTTTTCGAGCTTTTAAATTTTTGCACTTCGCGTTCGGGGGGTAGTGGTCGCGAACGCGATGAAGGATTTTCCAGGTCTGGGCAGAAATTTTAGCCATTTTTCCCCCATGGTTGATCATTTTGAGAGCTTCTTGGTAGAGATTAAAGAGGGATTCAAGGGGAATCGATTGGAGATTCGACGCGCGTGGAGGCCGATTTGAGGGGCAAAGGCGTCGCGAGCTAGAGATTTCACCGGTTCGAGGTGAGTAATGATTGTAAATGATATCCTGAGGGTTTGAAACCCCGGATTTGCACCCATAGTGCTATATTGAGGTAACTTGCACGCCGGATAGAGAGCGTGGGGTAGAGCACCGTTGGGGATTGTGACTTGGTCCGTCCCGATTGTTGATTTTACCGCGTAATTGACTGAAACTTATTTGATATTTCATGATTTGGGCTGATTGCCGTATTTGGGCTTCGTGCCAATTATTTGAATCCTTCAGGGATTGATGTCACCGTTTTCGCATTATTTTTGCATATTATTTGATCTCGGTCCAAGGTTTTAAATACTGTTTCGCAAACTCAACCATCTTTCTAAGATTTGAAAACTTAAACTATAATTTATTGACGTTTTAAGCTGAGAACTATTATTTTAACATTGCCCAAGTGTTATATGTGCATTTCTGGACTGAGCATGGATCGGGTTGCACGCCGCAGCAGTGTTATATTGATTTTGAGGCTGAGAGCCTGGTTGATTACATTGATCTTGAGGCCGAGGGCCTGGATGGTTACTTTGATATTGAGGTTGAGAGCCTGGTTGATGCCACGAGATGGCTTGATATTGCGCTCGGGCTGTAGGAGCCCCTCCGAAGTCTGTACACACCCCCAGTGAGCGTCGTCGACGTTAAATATATGGATGGTTCGGGCTGCACGCTGCAGTGGGTACCGGAGTGTACCGTCATATGCACTGCATTGCACTCATGCATTTGTTCCTATTTGTCTTATTTGTCATGACATTTCAGCACTCTCATTTCATTGGTTTCCATGCTACTTCCTGCACTAATTGCCTGATATCCTGGTGCTATTTGTTGACGGAGTGTTGTGCCCGAGGGGCTGACTTTTGTGCTGGCTTGCACTACTTGTTTCGCACTCATTTGCTTGACTGTTGGAAAAAGACATTTTTAAAAGAGGTTTTAAAACTGAGCCCAGATATTTCTAAAGACTTCACGTTTTCACTGTTTTCTCAAAGGGTTACACTGTCCTATATAGCATGATGGATTGCTTTACGTGATTTCTTGCTGCTCAGTTATTATTTACTTTTATTACTCACTGAGTTGGAGTACTCACTTTACTCTCTGCACCTCGCGTGCAGATGCAGGTATTGGTTTACCCGGTATCGGGTTTGAGCTGGTTGAGGATTTTGCCAACGTAGTTGAGCAAGGTGACCGCCAGCGTTCGCGGCACCGGATTTCTTCTTTTTGATTCTAAATTTTAATCCATGTATTACAGGCCTTGTAGTTGTATTAAAAATCCTTCTAGATGCTCGTGACTTGTGACACCCCGGTGGGGCTGTGTTGGGATGGTTCCCTGTTTTTTATCACTTTTCTTCCGCACTTATGGGAATTTTATTAATAGTTTAGACTTATTCATGCTAAGTAATTATTAAAGAGTTATTGGTGTCCTGTTGGCTGGCCTTGTCTTCACGAGAGGCGCGCCATCACGACCGGGTTTGGAAATTGGGTCGTTTACAAATATGAATATCCTCCCTTATTCCACCACCTCCTTTATTTCACCTATTGCGGCGTGTAACCCAATCCCCGTACAATAACTTAAATCAACAACAACAATTCAATAACTAAATTTACCAAAATCTCTACAATCAAGGGTATGAGTACAAAACAACAAGGGAACCACGTGAAATAAAAGGAATACAACAACCTTTACAAAATGACAAGACATGTAAGGCACGCGATAACTAAGCAGGCAATCACAACAATTTGGACATGTAGCATATATGCACATAGTCATAGAAGAACTCAACAATTAAGATGTAACAAGACAATAAGGAAGGCAAAGACTTCAACCTAGGCATATAAGGGCCAAATAACGAGTAAGAGGTAAATAAGTGCAAACAACATCATATAAAGCATGTAAGAGTAGTCTAACAACGAGATACCACAAGTTATGACAATCTAATCAAAAGCATGGAAAGAGACTAGACAATCTAAACCGGTCAATACCACATATAGGCTGTGTACCCACTCGTCACCTTGCGTACACGGATTTCGCATAACAAGATAACACAATTAAATCAATTTCTAAGGGGTGGTTTCCCCCACTAAAGTTAGACAAGACACTTACCTCAATTCGGCCAACTCAATACTCAGTTTAACTTTTCCTTTACCAATTCACCGTCGCTCGGAAGACTTAAATACATCAAACAATGCAAGAGAAAATAATTTCAATTACCAAATCTATGATCCTTAAACAATTTACAAAAAGTCAACAAAAGTCAACTCCCCGGGCCCGCACCTCGGAACCCGACAAAATTTACAAAACCCGAACACCCATTCAATTACGAGTCCAACCATACTAGTTTCACTAAAATCCGACTCCGAATCGATATTCAAAACTCCAAAATTCACTTTATGAAATTGTAGACAAACCCCCCCCCCCCCCCGAAATTTCACATTGAAATCATCAATCAAATGCCTAAAACGGAGATGGATTTATGAAATATAACCAAAATTGAGTACAGAACACTTACCCCAATCCATATAGTGAAAATCACCTCCAAAAATTGTCCAAATCCAATCATTCCAACTCAAAATATGACCAAATGTACAAACTTTCGATATTAAGTATTTTTGCCCAGCTGTTCTGCCTCGTTTTTGCGTGCCAAACGATCCCAAAACTCGCTTTTGATGCCTCCAATGGATTCCTTGTGAAATTTCAGTCAAGTTAGACTTTTGAATCACTCCATTTGATCTTATAATGAAGGAGATATGTTGGTTTCAATATTTGGAAATAGTGCAGATTTTTGAATACGAAGTCAGTGGCAATTTCGTAATTAATCTAAAAAAATCTGGCACCCCAATTCTTAGTAAAATGACCATAAAATCTTCATACGATGTCCAAATTTGACGATTCTTTTTTCTATGACTCCTTAATTACGATACGGATCTAATGCTTCAATCAAAACAGAAATCTGAGCTCATTTGTTTAATGTGGTACCATTTATGTTTGAAGAAATGACGTCGAAACATAAGAAAAACGAGTGCAACACAACCCAAACCTATCTGAAACTCACCCGAGCCCCTCGGGACTCCGTACAAACATACCAACAAGTCCCATAACAAAATACGGACCTACTCGAGTCCTTAAATCACGCATAACAATATCGAAATAACGAAACGCACCTCAAATCAAACTTAATAAACTTTCGAACTTTTGACTTCCAAAACTTGCACCGAAACATATCAAATCAACTCGGAATGAACTCAAATTTTGCACACAAGTCCTAATACATCATACAGAGCTACTTGTGCCTCCAAACTATCAAGCGAAGTGAAAATTCACAAAACGACCGGTCGGGTCGTTACATTCTCCCCCACTTAAACATACGTTCGTCCTCGAACGTGCTAAGAGTTGTTCCAAAGCCATCAAACCACTGCATGAGCTCACCATACATACACCCGGGGGTGATTCCCCATCACCCAAACCTATGTAGGACTGGAAACGCAATTTAACTGAAGATCTAACTTCATCCTTAGACCATAACCTTGTGACAGAACCCAAATCTCAACATCTGAAATTCATCATAGGACCCGAATCTTGCATCATCTTACTGTATAAACCTGAACAAACCGAATCGAGCCATAATTCAACCCAAGGTACAATCACACGATGTTCCACACAACTTAAATGCCCGTAGCAATCACTTATGACCACCATAGCTGCCCAAATAACATTCTGGACGTCGGCAATACACTTCACATTGAATAGAACCTTGTTCCGGACCTCCACAATGCTGCCCATATTAGAGAAACATGCGGGAACTCATAACCGCCCATGAAGTCAACAAGTCAAGAAGCTCTCTCGTCCGTCAAGGGCCATTGCCCAAATCTTAGCAGGAACACCCTCATACTTCCAAACACTCCTCACCCCCAATACGATAGTGCAAATCTCAGCTCTAAGAACCTCATCTCAGCCAATACAAGCAGCCTAACTAACAACTCATCATGGAACCACACGGATTCTCACGCCCCACAGCTCATACACCAACTCAACAATAACTCAGTTATGCAGTACAAATAGAAGGAAAGCAAGGTATAAGGATTATCTAACAAGTACAACATGTGTAACAATAAAAGTACAGTTTCATTAAATCATCCCACAGAGGGAAAAAAACACCAAATAAACATAAGGAAAGGGTATCCCACATAACATCCGTTGCGGCATGCAGCCCGCTCCCAGATACTCATCAAGCCAAAGTGTTCGGGTTCACTGATCACATGAATACTGATATCGAACATAGTAGAGTGCACAAGTATAACTGTGGGAAAAATGAATAGAATTAACAAAACATGGAAGAAAGCAAGCACAACTAAGGAGCAATCAGCCAATCAACATCATGAAGGCCATTTCGCCCACATTGCCATAAGGCCTGAACGGAATTACAACACGCGTGAAGAATAATCATACAACCTCACAGCCCATCACGGCATAAAAGAGTATCACATAACATAGGCCAGGGGCACAAATAATATCCATTCTGCCTGGTAACATAACCATGATAACAATCTCACAAGAGCACCCAAATTTGACTTGATATAAAATACATATTCTCGTTGAGCTTTCAAATAGCCCCCAACCCAAATCCTGATCATTCCCAAATAGGTAAATATCCTCCCAAAAGTCCATAGCAACCTATCGATAATGTATGCTATCAGTTATCCCATTCTCAACATGCCTTCACAATCTTCAAACAAGAAATAGCCCGCATATGGGGACATTTAGCCCAAAACCTCAGGAATACCAAAATTTCCATACCCGAACTCAACTACGCTCATCGAATGGCTGATATATCACTCATACCCCATCATCTTACTGAAGCACCCATATAGATTTTTCCGCCGCATAACAAAACCCAGTAATCACCATGCCACTAGCCACGCACCCGCAAACCAAAACTCAAGGGTCTTTCCTAAAGTGCACGTTCTTCACATATGATATCCAATAATACCAACCTTCTATTAACTTCTGATATCCATCCAGGAGAAAACCATAATGTACAACATATTCCTTATGCCCATAGCAGTCAGCCGACTCAAGCTGTTGCCGATACCATCGAGAACTCTCTGAGATTCGTCCGCACGCAACTAAACATTAGGACTGCATCTTCCCAACTCAACCGAGACACACAAATCGTCCAACCCAAGAGTACTACCACAAATGTCGGTAGGGAATTCCCATTCAAAAAGGACCAATCACTTCCATTGCTAAGCTGAACCAACACCACAGAGCTAGTCACACCTCCTTTTTCTACTTACTACACCCCGTGAAGGGTATAATAAAAGGAGTTTTTCCAATTAAAGGACAATCGAAATGGGATTCATTTTATTAAGAGATTCAGAGTCGCCACTTGGGAAATTTATGGTATCACAAGTCACCGGTTTGAATCCCGAATCGAGGAAAGGGTTTGACTCTGTTTAACAGTCGCGAACCAGAAATCCGGTAAGGAATTCTGTTAACCCGGGAGAAGGGGTTAGGCACTCCCGAGTTCCGTGGTTCTAGCACGGTCGCTCAACTGCTATATTTGGCTAAAGTCTGATTTTAATACATGTTATCCTATTGCAATTTTAGAATTGTTTAACCGCTTTTAATTAGTTTTTATGAAAGTGAACGTCGTTTAAGAGCGTGTTTTTGGATCACGTCACATGAAATGCACCCGGATCCTTGACACCTCTTATTCAACGTTTTGGGATTTGGATTTGGGTCGCATGAAATGCACACCCGTAGTTAAGAAGGTAAAATTATTAAAAAAGCGCGCCTAAAGTGGCTAGCGTCTTGTTAACTTTTCGGGAGGCCATGAAAATTCGCTAAATGGCCCGTCCCAAATTTCTAAAATATTTTGATATAAACATTTGAAGAGGGCCACGCAATTTGTCATTAGGGCACACCTCAATTTCAATCTGGAAAGTCTAACTAATTAAAAGGGGAAAATTTACCAAAGCTTTGGGCCAAAAATTTAACTACTTTTGAAAGGTGGGTCAGTAGCGAGAATGAACGGATGCGTGAACACAAAGATAGGCGGCTGATTTCCAATTCAGGCCCAATCGGGGGCCCAAATCTTTGGGGAAAACTGGGCATCAGCGAAGAGCAAGACTCCAAATTCAGTCTTTACCCAAAGCAAGTGATTCTTTCACGTTTAGCCACAAGCTAACAGATTTCACTATCAATCAGTGATCAATATACCAAGCTACCTTTTAACACTATCAGGTGCGACTGTTTGATTGCAGATTTATCAGATGCCTATTTTGGATTCGAATGCGACTGGACTTGACTACTCCTCATGGAAACCAAAGCCTTTCAGTACTAACACCATTCAATTCACACAAGACAACATGCTAGTTATTTGAAATTTTTAAAAGAACTCTAATTCAAACTCATTCTTCAAGCAATGAATACCAGGATCAAAGATGGAATTGACATGCAAATACCCATTCTAACTCACTTTGTAGCCTTTTATACTTAAACAAAACTCGACTTCAGCATTTGAAATAAGCTGACAACAACCTCAATATATTTCCCAGCAAAGAGATCTGATGACTAAACTTAAATATAGGCAGAAGTTTCGATTAAAACTCGAAATAATGGGAACATGACATATAACCAGATTTGACTAAACCTAATGCTAATCGGGCATCCATAATAATTCAGAATCATGCTAAATTTCGATTATACAATACCAAAGTCTAACTACTAACTCAAATGGCCAACGTGTGACCCAAGTTTCAGAATAGCCTTATGCCAAACATGCTAATAGCACTCATTTACCTAAACTAGAATTCAATCCATTAAGACAACAAACAGATTTCAGATGTAAAATCAAAGCAAGACTATTAAATCAATAAAGTATAAAGATGACATGCTTCAAATTCAGCCTTTCATTTCAATCTTCAAGTTCACTTCAAACATTGAGGCTCAAAGTAGATACCTGGATATAGCCAAAAGAAATACAGAATTTCAGCAAGGGAATGGTGAGATCAGCAGTAGTTAAGCAGCAAAACAACCATAAAAATCAACTCCAACCAAGAATGAGGTGCAGCGAAAACAGTCCCAATCAAACAGTAGCCCAGCAAGCTTTAAACCAACTTTGACGACCAGATTCAACCCATTTTATACTCAGATGAGTCCAAATTGTTTAAGAATTTGAGAAGAATTTAAAACAAATCACTGAAGAGACCCAATGAAATAGTAAAAATCAGTCGTTTGGTATTTCTGTATTTTTCTATCTCCTTTTTTGCTCTTCCAATCCCAGATTTTCAGAATGTTTAGCCTTTGTATTTTTCTGGATTTTCAGCTCTTCGCTCCTTTTTAATGCCCAAAAAAAATCCCTCCCTTTAGCTCTAAGTAACAATGCCTTTATAGGCAAGTTACTAGGGCAGCTTCAGACTTTAGGTTTTTAGCCTTTAGTCCTTTTATTTTTCTATTTTTGCTACTTAAACCCCGCATTTTATGACTTGTTAGTCAAGTTAACCTATTATAATTCTGAAATTTAATTAAAAACCCCTACTAGAAACTTCCTATTTCTGTTACTAAAGGATTCCCCCATCTAGAGTCCCTAAATTACCCTTCAACACTCCTGTTATTACCCCTGAAACCTACTCGACATGGGTCAGAACAATGACCCACAGTTCTGGTCCAAATGATAGACCTGGAGCCCAAGCCAAGAGGGCTAGAAATCAGAATCAATCTGAGCCAATCTAATGATGAATTTTAAAATAAGCCCAATTATGCCAAATACCAATTCAACAACAATCCAACTTGGCCTAATTACCAGAGAATGTTTCTGATTAACTGAAGGAAATTAAGACGATTGAAAAGCTTTGCAATGACAAAAGAAAACAACTGAACATTTAACGAGACTAAAACAAACACTGATATAATCGGAAAGCTAGAAACTAAAACGGAGAATTCTAAGTAACATAGTCAAGAAAATGAAAAACAAAGAGAAGAGAGGATCAGCAACAAAACAAAAGAAGATTAATCACAGATAAAAAAAAGAAATACCTTCCACAACTCGGACCAAGAAAAAGGCAACTCGAATCTTCAAATCTTTGGATTCCTGGCCCAATCTGATATTAATCGCATGTTCTCATAGAGAACAAGCGAATAGAATCATTTTGGACCAACATCGTCCACAGAATATCAATTTTGACTTCTAGGGCTTAACCTGTGAATTAAAATTCAAACAGTCTCATTAGGATACGAGGGAAGTGGGTTGGGTATCTGGGATGAGGAGGTCATGGTGGTCACTTGGTGTTGATTTGGTGTCGATTTGAGGTGGCGCCGCCACTTAGAAACTTGGGATCTTGAGGCGGCGGGCTAGGGTTTTGGCCCTTGATTTGATATTCGAAGAGTCCCAGAGGTATTTGAGGGAAGGTGATCAAGGATTTGGCAAGCGGGAGTTGAAGGGAGTAATTGGTGTTAGTTTGAGGTCGGTTTGTGGTG
The DNA here is from genome assembly GCF_001879085.1 of Nicotiana attenuata. Lineage (NCBI taxonomy): Eukaryota > Viridiplantae > Streptophyta > Magnoliopsida > Solanales > Solanaceae > Nicotiana > Nicotiana attenuata. Next base: position 107,295 of record NW_017670394.1, read on the forward strand.
GCGCCGCCACCGGTGGTGAGGGGATCTCTGGGCGGCGGTCGTTTAGGGTTTGAGGAGAGGGGTTGTGAGGGAGATGAGTGAGGGGGGTGGGTAACGTTCAGACATTAATATACCAAGCGATCCTCAGTTAAGAACCATTAGATCGTTTAACCTAGACGGCTGGGATTTGTTTGGCGTGAAACGGTGCCGTTTGGACTGGGCAGAAGACTGGACCGAGTATGGTGGTTTTGGGCCGGGTAAAAGGGTAATTCAGAGGCCGGCTTTGATCAGGTTTTGCATTGGGCTTGGGGAAAACTGAAGAGTGGCCCAAGCTCTTCTCTTTTTTTTTAATTTCTAAATTCCTTTGTTTCTCTCTTTCTTTTTCTTTTTTTCAAAATTAAATACACAAAATTAACACAACAAACTTGAATTAATTAACTCATAATTACCAATATTAACTAAACCAAATTAAAGGACCAACTCCCCAAAATTCAAAATTAAATTAATAAAAATGTAAAATAAACTATTTTTGATTTTTCTTTTTTAATTGCTGATTAACTCCTAAAATGCAAAGTTAAATCCTAAATGCACATGCAACACATTTTTTGTATTTTTCCATTAATTAAAATAAAATAAACATGCGCACACAAATGCAAACAATTAACAGAAAATGCCACAAAGATCCAAAAGAAATTGCAAATAAATAAAAGAAATTATTTTGTTTTGAAACTATGGGAGTAATTCATATAGGGCAAAAATCACGTGCTCACAACTGCCCCTCTTTGCTCGGAAACACGAAGAGTTTTCGTGCAAAGATAAGTGAGCAAATACGAGCGATTTTTGCCCGTTTGAATACTCCGTGTGAAGCATTTTTGAAAGATTTGACTGTACCCTGCTTCTGAGGTTGCCTACATATCCTTGGCTAAAAAGGAATCAGGTCAGTGTAGTTCAGGAAGGTCTGGTAGCTGCGACTACCATGGAGCTGTGGTTTTACTGTTGCTGCTGTGCTGCTACTGCATACTGAACCCCCTTATTACACCGAGTCCAAATAAAAAGAAGCTAGACTGAACTATGAGCTATGAATTACGAAAGATCCTATCTATATCTTCAAACTTGATCTTGTATTTCTTGTTGCCTTGTTGTATTGTATTCTCCCCGGCAACATCCTTTTGTTGCTGCCTTGAATTGTGATCTGAGATGTTTTGCCCTTTCTCCAGGTGGCTGCCTGACTGCTGACTACACTTTGAGATATTTTCCTTTCTCCGGGTGATGCTTGACCGCTGAACTCGACTGTATTCCCTGCTCCCCAGGCGGGTTCCTGATTGCTGTATTGAATGGTATTCCTCTGTTTTTCAGGCGGGCTCCTGATTGCTGAAACTTGAAATGTATGCCTATGTTCTCCAGGCGGGCTCCTGACTCTGTTCTCCTGGCGGGCTCCTGACTGCTGAAACTTGAAACGTATGCCTCTGTTCTCCAGGCGGGCTCCTGACTGCTGAAACTTAAAATGTGTGCCTCTGTTCTCCAGGCGGGCTCCTGACTTCAACAAAATAGACAAAAACAAAGAAAATCTCTTGCCCCAGTTTGGTGACTGGGCATCATATTACCAGATATTAATAAGAATTTGAAAACTAAAACTTGAATTGCAATACCTCTGTTCTCCAGGCGGGCTCCTGACTGCTGAAACTTGTATGCCTCTGTTCTCCAGGCGGGCTCCTGACTGCTGAAACTTGAAATGTGTGCCTCTGTTCTCCAGGTGGGCTCCTGACTTCAACAAAAAAAAACAACAAAGAAAATTTTCTGCCCCAGTTTGGTAGATGGGTGCAGCATGTTACCAAATATTAAAAATTAATAGCTAAAATTTGAATTGTACTTCCCTTGTTCTCCAGGTGGGCGCCTGACTGCTGAAGCTTGAAATGTATTCCCTTGTTCTCCAGGTGGGCGCCTGATTGCTGAAATTTGAAATGTATTCCCTTGTTCTCCAGGTGGGCACCTGATTGCTGAAATTCGAAATGTCTTTTTTATACATAGTAAAAAAGAGGTCCTCAGGTCAACTCGCTTAAAAAAGTAGTCAAGCCAGAGAGGAAAAAAAAGCAAGAAGCTGTTTTCGTTCGATCGACGGAATCAATCGTACTTTCACTGCTGTGGACCGGCTTTCATAAAGCACAGCACTCTCGGACTGATCATCTTGCTGCAACAAAGCAAGCTTAGGAATGAATCTAATGGAAATTTAGGTCTCTGTCCGCTTGGAAGATTATTCTTTCCTCCTCGGTGAAAGAGGGCAAAAAAGGTGTGTGGGAGAAAGAATTCTAAAAGGAGAGAAGATTTCGTCCACCAAGCGGGACAGAGTGCGACCCCTAAGCAATTGGGGGTTCTCGCTCATCTCTTGGGGGTTGTATTCCCTTGCTCTCCAGGTGGGCGCCTGATTTCAACAAAATAGACAAACATAGAAGATTTTCTACCCCAGTTTGGTGTCTGGGCACAGATGTGAGTGTTAAACTGAATTATTCTACCAACTATTATAAGAATTTGAAAGCTAAGTCCAATTATCCAGGGAGGTCCTGACAACTCCTAACAATTACGAACCTAAGTTCTATCTTCTAAAGGTATTACTCCCACTACATTTGTTATCTAATAGGTCTTAACTACTCCCCATTATCCAGGAGGGTACTGACAACTTCTTGTTAAAAAAAACAATTTTAACCTAAGCAGACCTCGTTATCTATATCTTGTTATCTAAGCAGACCTTAAAACTACGTCCCATTATCCAGGAGGGTCCTGAAAATCAAAATTCAAGTCTTATCTTAAGAGTGCCAATTCTACGACTGAATTATACTATCCTACAACAGTATCTTGTTGTCTAAAGGAGATCTTAAAACCGTGTCCCATTATTCAGGAGGGTCTTGACAACTCCTAATTGAATCGTATCTTAAACAGGCAACTTTGAAACCAACTTATGTTCCTTGGGGTACATTTATGCTAAATTATGCTACTCATGATTGTTTTGAGATTTAAACTGTGAGCACGTGATTTTTGCCCTAAGCAAATTATTCCAAGAGTTTCAAATAAAATGATTTTACATTTTTATGTATTTTGTTGCATTTTTGTGATAATTGGTTGCATAATAATTCATATTAAAAAATACAAAAATATGCATTTACATTAGGAATTTAATTTCACATTTTGGTATTAAGTAGGTATTAATTCATTTTAAAACAATTTAAAGAAAATCACAAAAATAGTTCTTAGGCAATTTTAATTGATAACTGTTGCATTCATCTTTAAATATGATTTTTAAATAATTTTAGGAGTTAAATGGTGTAATTAGATTTTTATCTTAATTTTTACATTTTTATAAGATTAGAAAAATACAAAATAAAAATACAAAAATACAAAAATGAAAACAAAGCAAAAAAATGAGCAAAGAAAATACAAAAGCAAAAGAAATGAAATAAATTGAGTAAAATTGGGCTGTAACGTTTAAAGTTGAGACCAAAATACATGGACCCCTGAACAACCAGCCCAATTCTATCTCCCCTACCCGGTCCAAAATCAGGGGTTTGAGACAATTAAACAACGTAGTATTGAAGCCATGCTACGTCGTTTTAAGTTCAAGATTAAAGAAAAGATCCTGGCCTTCCATCCAATCCAATCCAAGGGCGTAGATTAAACCCTCAATTTTGATAAAATAACCCTCAACCCTAAAAATAAAACATAAGTCATCTTCATCATATACTCCTCCTCCGCCGCCGGCATCGCCGGAGCCCTCACCGGCGGGAAACGTAACCTACGCTGATAACCACCAAATTCACACCATAGATCCACCATGAAGCCCTCTTTCCATCCCTACCATCGGTTTCCCTTGAATCTTGCCGGAGTTCTTCGAATCTCCGGTTGAAATTTTCCGGCCATGATGCCGGTCACTCCTGTCAACCCCAAATTAACACCTTGATACCTCCGCTTCTTCTTTATCCAACCCCCATAGTATTTCCCCTCGAATCTGCCCGAGATACTTCGAATATTAAATCAACTTGGCCGGAAAAACCCAATTTTTCTGAAATTCGGTCAAATGGGTACTGCATAACCCTCTCATTATCCTCGTGAAGAAATCGCTTTGGCAAAGGTCAGATGTCCCCAAGAATGTTCACCTTCTGAATTTCTTTGAGCCATTTCAGTGAGTTCCGATATTGTTCCTTTTCTCCTTTGTTTGATTTCTTTTCTTTTTTCTTTTTGTTTCCGTTTTCATGTCTGTTAGTATCTAGTTAAGGTTCATTGTTAGTTTTGATTAAATTTGTTATAATTCTATGGCATAATCAATTAACGAATTCTTGTTTGTTCCATTTTTGATTTTAGTTTGACTATTAGGTTGAAATTTGTTTCATGATGATTCGATGTTGGTTTTGTTCCTGAACTCATGATAATTCTGTTTTAGACATAGGTTTAGTTCTTGTTTTGTTGAATTTTGAGCAGTTTTGGTTTGAATTGATTTCTGTTAGTATCATTTAATTCAGTTTTAGCTTAATTAGTCAAGTCGTAATTTGTTAGTTTAGTTTGAATCAAGATTAGTTTCCAGTATAGGGATTAGGCATAGAACTGGGGTTAGCTGATGGGGATAGACAAGGGCAGTAATTCTGAGGGGAAGGTGGGGGCATTTTGGGTATATAAAATAGGCTAATAGTAATTACAGCCTAGTTAAAGGGTAGTTTGGGTAATGGAAAAGGGTATTTTAATCTGATTTGGTAATTTTGGAAGTGAGGTAGGGGTAGTATAGGAATTGTAAGGGGTATAGAACCTTCTAGAATAGACTCTAGTGTAGATTTTGGCTAAATAGGTGCACTTACTTGTGAGACAAGTCAGAAATAGGGGGTAAAAATAGAAATAAATAGGGACTAATGTGTAAAAAGTAAAATCTGAAATTCCCTCCAATTATATCTATAAATAGGCAGTCCCTTTACTTGTAAAAGAAGTTTGAGAACCTCCAAATTTCCCCCCAAAAATCCTATCAACAGATCTGATCCTTATTTTGGGATTTCAAATACTTAAGAGCTAAAAAATCCTTTCTTCACTTCTAAAAATTTTGTCCAGAAAAACCAAAAACAGTAGCAAATCAGTAGAAAACCAAAAATTTCACTGTTCGATTGCATTTTGTAGATCAATTTGAAAGACCTTTAGAATTCCTTCATTTCTGTTAAGTTTGAGTTTTATCAAAGTATCCAAAGGTATTTGAGGATTTGTCGAGTGAATCTGAGGCTGTTTCTGAACACTTTGGTTTTGTGTTGTGGCTGTATATGTGAATCTATCTGATTTTGAAGCAATCCTGGACTTTTGAGTCTGTTTTCTAAGCTGTGCTGAGTTACTAGTTGCTGTTGCCATATACTGTAGCTGATTGCTCCTATTTCTCCCCTTGTATTTCCATTTCCAGGTACACCTTTCTGAATCCATTCCAATGTAAATGTGAATCGAAGTTGAAAATGAAGATGATCATCAGCCTTATATACGAAAATGCTTCTGCTGTTGCAATTTTATAAGTTTGTTA